>NW_017728947.1:70458742-70490686 GCF_001723895.1 Crocodylus porosus | reverse complement strand
GGACAACCCAATATGCAACAGATAATTCAAGGAGCTGGATATATTTAAATGCAAACCTTGACTGAATAAGGACTTCAGGATTTTACCCAATGGAGCTATTCATGTGAACATCTGTGTATAGGGTTTGGCTCTTAGTTTACATCCATTCCAGCTTTATCACTGAAATTTAAATTACTGGCTTAGTAACCTTCTTCCTACAAAGAGTTCAAATCATGCTGCCATTGCCTTTGCATTAAAAGTCGAATTAGATACATTCTGGCCTTTTGGAAATGTCTTTGTAGCATATCTAGCACTGACCCCAAGGTAGATGCATTATAATTAGAGTGCTGAGAACCAGGTGCTCTGGTAAGCTTTTCAGAATGCTATCAGACAGAACAGATTCTCCATTGACCAGTTGCAATCACGAACTTGCTGCTGTAAGAATAGGACCGAGGAACTTTGCTCACATGACTGCAATTACTGAGGAATGAAAATGTTTGCAGAACCAGGCTCTGTATTTTCCTGTCTGCAAAGGGCATGGAATTGGTTTCCTTCAGTAGATCCAGAATTGGTGACTCACCTTGGCTGCTTGTTTATAGTGCAGATTCTTACATAAGAATCACTGTTTTATGTAAGACAGAATCTAGTTCCAAGTATCATTTAGCTTACCCAGCCCTTTGAAGTACAGTGTGT
Organism: Crocodylus porosus; assembly: GCF_001723895.1. Classification (NCBI taxonomy): domain Eukaryota; kingdom Metazoa; phylum Chordata; order Crocodylia; family Crocodylidae; genus Crocodylus; species Crocodylus porosus. The sequence goes on along the minus strand of NW_017728947.1, from coordinate 70,490,014 downwards.
GACTGGCTGGTTCAGTTTTTAGGTTTCTCATTGTAAAATTTGAATCAGAGACTTTCTTCAACAGTTGTTATCTGTTCTTCATTTTTAACCTGGCATTTGTTCCAAGTTATTACCCCATATAGAGGAGCTCTGTACCACCTTAAGGACCACATAGGATATGTATTTAGGTTAGATAGTAAGAATCCCCACCCTTATAAATTGACTTTAAGGTTTGAAATGTATATCCTGTTTTATTTTTCTTCCTGCATGATAAATTCAAGACCATCTTTTTATATTGGATTAAAATACAGCTGGACTACACATTGTGAGCATTTGAGAGATGTAATTTAGTTTCAAAGCGGCACCCTCATGTTCATTCTGATGTTGTTTTCAATTTAGTCTCCTGGGATTGTCTCTCTTGGATTGTGCTGCAGGTTTCACAGTGTAATAACATGAAGCCAGATAACCTTGTCCCAGGGAAAAACAACAAGGTTTTCCTTGTAGACTTGTCAAGATCATTCCACCCAAGAGGCAAGATGAATGTTTGTGGAGATGTAAATTGCTTTGCATTGGGAGTACTACATTTAACCCTCCAACCCAATTGTACTAAACTATGGGGTCCATTTTCTGTGACTCATCCGAAAATGGGCTAGTATTAGTTACCTAATTCATTCCTGTTTGTAAAGCGAGGCACAACCCTGGGTGAAATTGCGGTCTCAAAAAGACATCAAAAGCAAAAGTCCCATTGACTTCATTGGAGCAGGATTTCAGCTGTCCAGAAGGGTGAATTCAATATAACAATACCTAAGATCCTGCAAAAAAGATATGTGGGGTAGCAGGGACGAGGAGGTTATGCCCTGTCACCTCTACATGTGGCAGGGGACTGCTGTCTCCAGCTGATGCCAGAGGTAGCATCAGCGGGAAATCATCTGTCTGTTGTGGCTGCTTCTAGTTGATGCCCATGGTGACGTGAGTTGAAAATAAGCTCTGTCTTGTGTGGGCGTGGTGGGAACGGAACAGGGGTAGGGGACAGCTAAATAACCACCCACTATTTCCCCCTGGATGGAAAGCATGCCTTTGAGGCAACTTTGCTGAGGTACTTTGTAGTGCTACAAGTTAAGGTGTGCCCAAGGCTTAATAGTTATGCTGTTAGGTGTAAGTCAGGGGTTGTCAACTGGGGGTACACACACCCCTGGGGGTACTTGGGAAGGCCCTAGGGGGCATGTGAGGGCAGGCAGGGATGGACTGCTGCCACTCACCACCCCATGCTGCCACCTCCCAGAAGCAGGGCTGGGGGCTGGGGGAGGCAAGGGCAGGGGTGCCCATTTGTGGGCTGCACAGGTGATACCCGGCCAGCTGGACACAGGGGGTGGGAGGGGAAGCTTACATGCTGCCACCACACACCACCCTGCACTGCCACCACTCTGAATCCAGCCACATGCCACCCCCTCCCCCCCGCACTCCATGTCCGGCTGCACATCATCCCCCCGCCACTCCACATCTGGCTGTGTGCCACACACCCCCTCCCCCCATGCCCTGCGTCTGGCCGCTGGGAGTATACTTATTTAAAAAGGTTGAAAACCCCTGGTGTAAGTACATTAGCTGTTGGAAAGTCAATGAACCTAGATACAAAACCATTCTAGAATTTTGCTTTTGTTAACCTATTTGTCTCATTGGTAATAAGTGGAGGGTGGTATCACATGAACATAAATCAGACTTTAGGAAGAAAGGACAGAAAACCCTACAGAATCCATATATAAGTAATCCATGTTGAATTCTAAGATGCACAAACAGTCACAAGAAAGATAATGAAAGATAATGTCTGTGACTGTCATTTTGACGTGTCTAGAGTGTTGTATTCTGTTGGGATAACTACAAAAGTAAATTAAAGCCAATGGCGGGTTTTTTTGGAGAAAAGTCTTGGTCTCATCATTTTTTTCTGGTATCACTGAGTGATAATGGACATAAATGTTGAAAGTAATGCACTTGCATGAAAGAGAATGAAAGGGTATTTAAATGAAAGAATATCATACTTTCAGTGTGGATGCAGACTGTCAACATGAACCTGGACTATAAAAGCAGCGGTTTTACTTTCTTTAGAGGTATGGTATTCAGATACCACAAAATAAGCTATATAACTAGTTACATATTACCTATTGCTATTTATACTACCATTATCCTGGAGAAAACAACAGTCATGTTGAAAGAGAATGTGAGTTTAAGCACTGACTATTGTAATGGCTATAAAAGTAATGGTCTATCTCAGTAAATCTAATCTCTTGCTAGCCTCTGTATGTCACCTAATATGAACTGTCCAACAGATGACTAGTACACCTCTAAGGACACTGACACAAGTGACATTTTGTTGTGTGATCAGGCCCCTGAAGCACTCTACAGCCATGCCCTTACAGAAGAGCACAACTGCAGAGCACTTTAGAGGAGCCCAAAACCATGACAAAGCAGAGTGCATTAATTAACTTGTGTCAGCCCACATTGGGAGCAGAGTTCAGCTCATGCAGCTCAGCCCTGCTTCCAGCAATGTCTTCAGAATGGGAGGGGGAAAAGGGAGGGGAATGAGTTCCCCCTGGGGAATGCTTAGCCTGTACTGAAGGGTGGGGTGGGTGGATTGGAGCTCCCCACTTTAAAGGCAGGAGCAGGCAGCTGCCAAATAGCTGATGAGGGCAGCCATTTTCAAACATAGGCCAGAAAGGCAGCAGTCTCTGTTGAGCAGCCAAGGAGGCAACATTGAGCTGAGCTGCTCCTGAAACACCTTGGAGGTAAGGGTGAGGCTATGTGGATGGAAGAGGCCTCAGTGGTCCTGGGTATGACCTGAAACTGTACTCTGCCAGGATAGGGAGGCCTGGTGGGACTGCCAGTGGCATGGCAGCCCCACTTAAATACCAGGACTGTGAACCTCCCTGGTATAAGGTGGATCAGGGCACCTAAACCCCAGCTCCCACCTTCAGGTGGGTTACTGAGAGGGAGGAGTGGAGCCAGGCATGGCTGCAGCCACCTGATCCCACAGGGGTGTGAGACCCCAGAGGCCTCAGGGAGGGGATATTTGTGAGGCCCCAGAGAGGGGGCAGTTGTGGAGCCCTAGAGAAGGGGGCAGCTGAGAGACCCTGAGAGAGCAGGGGTGTAGGTGGGCCTGCCCAGAGTAGGGTGCATCTTCACAACCTGAAGGACTGGGCATAACTTGATGTTGAGTAGGGCTGAAGGGACAGTTTGAAGGGCAGCCCCAGGGGGTGTGTTGAGTAGGGCTGAAGGATGGCCAGAAGGGCAGCACACAAGCCAACCCCTCACAAGATCATGGTGTTGTATATAAGGAGACCGATGAGGGGCTAGGGTGAAGTTGGTCCTCCATTTGGTGAATTGGCTGGCACTACCCAGGTGAGGTTCATGGGAGAGGCCCAAGAAACTGCATGTCACCAGCCAAGGCATGGCTTGGGTAAACCTGATGGCCAGAAGTGTCGCTTTGGGAGAGAGCAGGGCAGAGTGGAGGGGGCACAGTATGGTGCAGCAGCCAAGAGACCCTGTGAGGGACTGAAGTGCAAGAGGCCCCTGTAAGAGGGGGGTGGTATATGTTTGTGTGTGTGTGAGACCTGGTGGAGGACTAGGTTTGATCCAGCTTGTGGGCGGGAATATGATAACATCTTGGATACCATCTGTGATGCATGGGCCATGGTGTAGGGGAGGTACGGAGCCATGGATAGCGCCCCCTGGCATCAGGCTATAGAATGGGAAGCCTCCTGCATTTACCCCCAGTTTATTGTACAAGAAAAATCCTGGCAGGAGAGACTGGTGGACTGCTCTACATAGATAGGTAGGCGAGCCGACTTAAGACTCTGCTCTGAGCTTGCCCCGTGTCACACTTTACTTTTGCATGGAACACTCTGGCCATGATTCAGGATTGTGTTTGACCTTTTGCTAAGGCTGGAAGCTGGCAGGGATCTCACACCATTAAGGATTGCAAGTAAAGGTGATGGATAGTTCTGGTTTACCAGATTTCCTCACCATGACCTTAATGTCTTGAGTAGTTTTGTTGCATATTTCTTGGACTACCAACAAATTCTGAGAGCAGAATTACAATAATTCCTGCTCTTATCTGAGATTTCTCCTTCTCCTCTAGTCTATGACTGATGTGCTAATCCCACGTAAACATCAACATGGAGTATGGCCTAATAGTTCTCTTGTTGTCGGGGGGGCACGCATCCTCTACCGCCTCCGCTGCGGCGGGGTCGCTTACCGGTCACCAAGGGTCTGCTCATCGTATGTTGGGCGTTTACATGCGCTTGCCTCACCTGCCACAACTTTGATGATATTAGCGTTGGTTCTGCTGTTCCAGCGTGTGTTGTCCAGTTAGGAGACTCCTCAGTGTCTGTGGGTCCCGCGCTGCTGAGGGCTCCACCACCCCTACACCCTCGCCCGATCCACCGGGAGGGGTGGCCGCCTATCCGGCTCAGCCACTCACATTATCCAGAAAGAAAACATATGGATTAACACAAAACACTATGGCCAGGGGTTCCACGTGTGAAGCGACGGCTTCAGCTTTCAGCTGATAGCCTTCTGTGTTCCCTGTATGCCGCGGGGTCTAACCCCTCTCTAACTCCCAACAAGCCCAGCTAGGGACTGTGTCAAGCCCCTCAATTTCAGTTTGGGCTCCCTGCAGCCGTTCCGCTGCTATTGCAGGAGCTACGGCGCTCACAGACAGCGAGTGCCCGTATAATAGAGTTAATGCGGTACCCAGCTCCCGCTGGGTTACAGTCGCTCCCGACCGGCAATATAACAGTTCAATCTCCACCAGGCCACCCGCCTGGGCTCCCAGGGCCCCGCTAGGGCTTGCCCTTCTGCCAAAGGTTCCTACTGTGCTGGAGGGCCGCTCGCATCCGCTGCCACGAGCTCCGCTGGACTTCAGGCTCCCTGCTGCCTGCTTCTGGTTCCGCATCCCCCACCTCTGGCTGTCCCCCACCTCTCTTTTATGCCGGCCCCATGGGTACCAGCTGTTCCTCCCCCCACACACCTGGGGAAGGTAAGTTCCCGCCCCGCAACTGAAGCGGGCGGATGATTAGCAGGGCTCTGCGTGGGCGTGGAGCCATGGAGCCCACCAACTCCTTCTCTCCCTTACACTTGTGTATTGCAATTTGCCTTTATCCATAAACAAAGTACTGCTGTGTAAGTTTGTCAAATGAATGCAATAAGATAAAGTGAGGCCTTTTTACAATATGCTAAATTGGAAACTGAAGCTTAGTAACTTTGTTTTGCACTTTTGATCATTTTTCCTGGTGTTCTAAGCCTATGTGAAACCCAGATTTGCTATTACGAAGCAACAGTGGATACTCTAATGGATCAAGATTTAGATCTAAATATGATATAGTTTTAGTGCTAGCAGAAGGATTTGCAGGGTTAGGATTTCATGGATAAACAATTACATGCATGATAGTTGGTGGAGCACCATCATTGGAAACAAAAACTGCAACACCTTCCAATGTCCTTGCTGGATTTTAATGACAGTTGGGGGTGCTGTCATAAAAATAGACAACAGTGCTTGTTGGTTCTGTTTTCAGCAGTTGCTCTTCCATTTTATATCTGATCTTCTTAAATTTTCTGTAAGCTTTAACATGTGGCCTACTTCTTTCTTCGCTCCAAATGATGTGAATGCCATTGCACTGTTGTAGCTTTGGATCTTGTCTATAGTGCTTTTTAAGCTAGCTACCTGAGAGAATCAGATTCTCTAGGAGCTGGTGTACATAAATCTGGCAGATTTACTTTGCCATTGTGGCAATATCCTTTGAAGTGGTTGCCAGTTTTGTCACTGACAAAATGTCTTGTGCTGCACTACTGGCAAACTAATCACTTACCACTGATGTCAAATGCAGTGACATTCAATGCAGGCTGAAGCACAGGTCTAGGAGAAACTGGTGATCTCTGGACAGAATTTCATTGTACAATTGTTATAGCCTCTAAACACACACAAACAGCATCCTCCTGTCATACCTGCTCTTCTTGTCCTGTTCTCACAACATGATTTATTATGAATCAAGTGATTTTCTTCATTTACATAATAGTCAGCGAGAAGTTGCATATTTAACTGACTTTCATGGCGACCTGGTAGCATTGGCCATCTGCATTATGTAGGGGAAATTAAATCAGCTAGTGCGTAGCACCCATACACCGAAGGGTGTGCTCATATGCCAAAGAGCACTGATCTCATCCCTTTTGCTGGGCTCGTTCCTAGCCACGATCAATTAGGCAGAGAACGAGGGTGTGTCAGCAAGATGATTTATTTCTCTGCAGAGGGGTTACTTAGTGCCCAGAAGACAAAGAGCTCCCCCAAACTGAGTTTGGTAGCACCTTTTATACCAACAGGTCATACATATGCAAATATAGGGATACATAGGCATATATGCGCATGTAACTTTGGAAATTTCCACTCGCCTTGGGTTTTTCCACTTGAGGGCACAAGCTCTCTACAAAACAAGCTCTAACTGGTTCAGACTGGTGGTGGCCAGCTTTGTGAATCTGTCAGCTGGCCATCTTGCAGACACGTTCTCATGCACATGGCTCCTCCACAAACCCTCATAACAAGTTTTCTCTTACAATTATGGTAGACACCCTGTTGGCAGATTTTATGGTTTTGATTTTCTGTTTCAGTATTTTAAAATATACAGTGGGAATAAAGATAGTGGGAATATCTACATGAAATGCTTTACTTCTCAGTAGCATAGTTTATTTCATAGTAAGCACACGCGTCTACACATGAGCACAATTACTGCACAGTAAATGAAGCTACTCGTGAGTAAATTAGCTACCTGCAAATGCAAGTAGCAAATTTACTGTCTAGTAATTACTGCACAGTAACACGTGTAGATGCCAACCTGGAGTAAATTTGCTCCCAGTCAGTCCTGCCACTAGGGGGCCAGCTTGAGGCTAGCCCCAGGGTTCTGGGCTGGGAACCTCTCCTGCCGCAGGGCTAGGCCAGCTCTATGCCTGCCCGAGCCTCAGGCCCTTAAAAGCCTGCAGACATTTTGAGCCCTGGGGCACACACAGGCAGCCTGAGGCCACTCCAGGCCCCTATGTCCCCCAGTGCAGGCCACAGGCTATCTGTACAAGCCTGCCTGCACCCTGGCACTGCTGCCTGGCACTGCAGTGCCGCGCTGCTGCCAGGCCCATATTGTCCAGGCCTGCAGGCTGCCCTTGGCTCCTGCCAAGCCTGCCAGCACCTGGGCACAGCTGCAGGCAGCTCCTGGCCACCAGAGCCCACCCCCAGCTGCCTGCAGGTACTGTGGGGAATAGCCTCACTGTGTGGCTGCTAGTCCCAGGTCAAGCCCAGTGCCCACAAGCCCATGACCTTTATGTAGCAGCTGACAGAGATCCTTGTGCCCTGGGACCCGGACACAGTAGTGCTGTGTACAGGAGCACGGGCAGCCTGCCCAAACACTCACCCTGGCCTGGCACCACAGTGATGCGTCACTGGCGGAGGGCCCCTCAGGGCACCACCAGCAGCTCTGGGAGCCTGAGCCAGCACTTGCCTCAACAGCTCTGCAGCCTTAGCCCCAGTCACAAGGTGCAACCAGCCATGTCACCACCAGCTGCCAACAGCACTAGCTCTTTCCTGCCCAGGTGCCCTTATGCCACTCCCTGCCACCCAAAGAATCTGCCACATGCCAACACTGACAGCTGGGACTGACCAGAGCCACCGGCCATGCCAGTCCCAGCCATGTGATAAGCCCTGCACTGAGGGAGGACTTTCCCTGTGCCTCCACCTGAGCCCAGGCCTGCTGATTGCCCTGGCTCCATGTGGGCGTGGAGCTAGGGCTGCCTACAGCGGGGCCAGAGCCACACACCAGCCCTGATGGCACTGGACACCAGCTGCTGAAGGGGTAGCCACCCATGCCAGAGTCCACCTGCTGCCATTGCTCCTGGGTGAGCACCCCATCCGTCAGGTTCACTGTTGTGTGCAAACCCAGAGGGGAATGGCCAGAGGCCTGGGTGCTGCCCGCCTGTCCCCGGGGCTCTTCCCCCTAGGCTCCCCCACCTCATGCCCCCCACATCCCAGGATGATACACACAGTCTTATAAATAGTTTGCATGGGGAAGAGGGTGTTTTATTGTTGGTGGGTGGGGTGGTGGTAGAGGGGCTATGTTGCTGGGGAGTGGGGAGGGGAACTATGTTTGTTGGAAAGCAAAGGGGTAGGAGAGCCTGTTTGATGTGAGGGGACTAAAAACTGTTGTTCTGAGATCTGTCTGCAGCAAGCATGGTCCTGTGGGTGGGCAGGATTGGTCTATGAGCATCTGTCCAGGTGGGCTACAGTGGGGAATGAAGGAGGAGGTGATCAGCCAGTGCCTCTCTTACCTGGTGCCCTGGCCCCTGGTTGCAGGTGTGCAGCTCACCCAGGGCCTCAGCAGGGGGGCCCCACTGCTGTCACTGCCACCATAGCTAGTGCTCCCACTGCCAGGCGTCCTCTGCCCACCATACCTCCTCTGCCCAGGCTTTATGAAACAGCTCCCCTGGACCTACGCTCATGCAGCATGCAGGCTGTGATGATGATTTGGGGGATGTTGTCCTTGGCGAACTTGAGGCAGGTGGTGAGGGTGTGTTAGTGTCCCTTGAGGCACCCGAAGGCACACTCCATCAGGGCATGTGTCCAGCTCAGGCACCAGTTAAAGTGGGCCTGGTGGGAGTCCAGCTGGCCAGTGTAGGGCTGTATGAACCAGGGAAGGAACAGGTAGGCAGGGTCCCCAGTGAGGAGGGGAGGGACCACTACAGTGCCCAGCTGCAGTTCTGGCACCCCGGTGTGAAGCATTCACTCTTTACCATGGCTGGTAGGGTAGAGCTGCAAAACTTGTGGGCATCATGGGCACTGCCTGCTCAGATGGCACTCACATTTGTGAAGGTGCCATGGTGGCCAATGATGGCTTGGAGCACCACAGAGTGAAAGGCCCTCTGGCTGTAACAAGTGTGGTCACCATGGCGTAAGCAGGTGGTGGGGATGTGGGGAATCCCAGGACATGGAAGCCCATCACCACCAGGAAGTCTTTCACCCAGATCATCGTGTGCTCCAGTACCTCCTGGCGGACACTGCAGACCTCCAGGACAGCCTCCCCAGCAGTGGCCTTACTCACCACAGAGGTGGCCCACCTAGTGGAGACTACCGGGCATGGCCAACTTAAGCAGGGTGTGGACCAGCCAGGTGTCCGTGGGGAGAGGTGGCCACATGGCAGTCTCCTGCCTCTCCAGGTGCAGCTGGAGCTGCTCCAAGAGGTCCCAGAGGGTGGCCTGGGTCACCCAGAACACCTCCAGCCACTGCTCATTGTCCCAGGTCTGCTAAATAACATGCAGCCGCAAGCCCTGGCTGACCTGGCAGTCCCAGAGGTGGTAGGGCTGGAGGCCCAGTAAGGCTAGGGCAGCCCCGGTGGTGGTGTCCAGCAGCCCATTGTTGGCATCCCTGCCAAGGTCCAGACAGCTGGACAGGGTCCAAGTGGCAGCTGTGTGGTGGTGGCAGCCCTGGGATTGTGTGGTGTGGCCGGGCAGGCAGTCACTGCACATGGAGGGAGCTGGGAGGGCTCAGATGGTTGTGGGCCAGCTGCCAGTTGGCACAGTGGGACAGTAGGGCCAGCATGATGGCCAGCAGGAGCCCAGGGCTCTGGTTGTCACTGCCAGGGGCAGAGGCTGGAGTAGCCATGGTGTGGGAACGAAGAGGAGGCAAGGAGAGAGCTGCTGTGTGTTTGCCCTGCACTGGGAATGCTGCTGCTGGCCAGAGACATGGCTGGCCAAGGAGCAGAGAGTGGGGCTGGCTTTTCAGGATGGCTGCCAGCTGCAGGCAGCTGCAGCTGGACCCTAGAGCTCTCCCGGTTGTGGCAGTGGCCCATTGCAGGGGAACAGGAAGTGGAAGCAGTTTGATGCTAAGAGCAGCAAATCTGCTCTCTCATCCCTGCATGTGTAGACACCTGCCCAGGAGCATTTACTTGTGACTAGTTTACATGCAAATAAACTCATCTTGGATCAAATGCATGTGTAGTGCCTAGTGGGCATGTCTACATTTTGCCCTATGGTAATGTTGTTACTGCATCAAGCTTTAGTACTTTCTGTTGGAAGTACTAAAGCACGGTGCAGTATCTGCCTATACTGCACCATATGCACAGTGCACGGTTATTTTTAGCAGCTACTTCAGAGTAGTGGTGTGCTATAACAGGGCAGCATGTCGCTATGGCAAAGTAGCTACTGGTCATGTGTAGACAACCATGGACACTACATTACTGTAGCATGTGGCTACAGCAGTGTAATGTCATGTGTAGATGCGCCCAGTATATATTAAAAAAATCTTAATATGGAATAAGTGGTTACTTATAGCTTAGAAATAAATACGTAGTAATTTGAAGTTATATATAGCTTTTATTATTAAAAAGTGGAAACAAAAAAAGACAGAAAAGCAAAGAAATTGTAACTGAATATGTTTAAAAAGAGCACACAAAATTTGTTCTAAGTAGATGGCTTTAGTGTATCAGGTAAAAATCAGGCAGAGATCTGCTTCATGTGATGCCTCACAGTGGACTGAAGCTTAGTGCTGCTTGCTAGCTTGATAAAGAGTTCCTAGGTGATATGCATGCATGTGCTGTATCACACAATGCTTTCTCTATGGCTGATTTTGAAATTTTGTGTAAATCTGCACTCTACACACTTTAAAATGATACATATTATGTAACATGCTTAGACCATCTGCTTCTTAGTGTATCAGTGGATTTTAATACAGTCTAGATCAATTAACTTAGGGATAGGTCCAGAAAAGGGAGATAAGTGCCACAACAGCAAGTGTTGCAACAGCTGACTTTTAGATGCTTCATCTCTGTGGTGGAGTCCAGAACCAGGTGCTTTGGAATACATAATGAATGTAAGTGCACCAGAGTCAGGTGCTTAGGTATACATAATGAATATAACTCTCTAGCTTAGTGGTTAGAGCATTCAACTGGGAGGGTGGAGACCTCTATTCTTGTCTTTGTTCGAAAGGATATTATCCAGTGAGTATTTTACGTGAACTGCATAAGCATTCTCAGAGCAGGAATCAGTATCCAGGCCTTCTTTTCTCAGGGGAGTGCCCTAATTAATTGAGTTCTACACTCTTTCTCTATATATATCACCTAATGCATCTTTACCTCTTTTCTGCTCAGTGGTATACCTCAAATAGGAAGAATGAGAGAGTGACCCCTAATCTTATAACTGCCCACCTACCTTAGAATAATGTAGTAGTTAGAGTACTCTCACAAAAGATGGGAGATAGGAATTTGAAACCTCTTGGCCTAAAGATAAACTTTCACTTGGTTCATCCTATAATCAGGTAACTCACCACCTGAATAAGAGAGAGGAGGTTGACTTCCTCCACTTGACTTCCAAAAGGCTTTTGATCTGGTATCTCACAATGTTCTCATGAGAAAATTGGAGGATTGTGGGCTTAACAGCTCAACAGTTAGATTGGTAGGAAGCTGGCTATGGGACACAACCCAGGAACAGATCTGTGTCGTCCTGGCGAGAAGTGGCCAGTGGTGTCCCTCAGGGGTCAATGCTTGTTCCAGTGCTTTATCACTGGATTTGGATGTCCAGTTAGGATGTCAAGACTGGAATAAGCTCCCTCCAGAGGTGGTGCAATCAACTACCCTGGAAATCTTCAAGAGGAGACTGGACAGTCACCTTGCTGGGGTCATCTGACCCCAGTTGTCTTTCCTGCCTGGTGCAGGGGGCTGGACACAATGATCTTCCCTTACAGCCTTACAATCTGTGAATCTACTTCCTGGATGAGTGCTCCCACCACTGAGTTAGAAGATAGGAGCAGCTCTTCCTTTATCTGTATTTTAAAAGGTAGCAGGGTGCCATTGCATTTTGTGAGGAACTCAGTTTGGTAGGCATGGAATAGATGTTTTCTATGCTAACTTATCAAGTCCCTCAGGGAAGCTAGATGGAGGATCATCTAGCTTCCAGATCTCAGTTAAGCTTAGTCGTGTATCAGGCACCCAGTTCTATCAAAACTGAGGACATTTTGGGCCTACACTGAAGCAGAAAAACCTTAGGCTCCTGTGGAATGTCTGCAGTTAAGATACACTTGAGTAAGGGTTTGGGGGATTGAAATTTGAAATGTAAATGCCTAAATTCCACATCAGGTGCCTAGTCCTTTTGGGATCTGGTCCTTAGTGAATAAAACCAGACCAAATTAAATTTATTGAATTCTCAATATATTCACATGGAGGTTTAGTGTGATTTAACTCATCCACTTCAAATTGATAGCTGTTGTTATTCAGATTACCTTTCCTGAGCTTCCCTGTTTAGACAAATCCTTAATTATTGTCTACAGAGACACCTTTTATACTGGTACAGTTAAAGTGGTACAAGCCACCTAATGTGGAAGCAGATACTCTGTGCAGGAAGGGAACAAACTGTATCTTAATTAATATGTGTATCCACACTAAGGGTTATACTGCTATAATTAATTTTTAATAAATCATAACAGCTCTAACTGAAATGGTTGTACAGGTTTTCCCCAATTTATGCAAGTTCTGTATATGTAAATTTGCTCTTATGGAATGACCCTTTTTATACACCAAATTCGTTATATGCGAGGTAAATTCACTCTTATGTGATCAGCATAGGCGCGCTCCCCACTCCCCCAAGCAGTTAAGTCTGTGAGGGGAGGGAAAAGGCTGTGGGCCAGGGCCCCACTCATCCCAGCCCCTGTAGCAGCTCTGCAGCCTACACCGGAACGAGAGCTGGCTGGGACTGGCAGCCACTGCAAGCTGGGGGCCAGCAGCGGCACTGGGCTCTTCCCGGTGCTTGGGGTGGGTGGCAGCCTACAGCTGGATGAGAGGAGGCTGGGGCCGACAACCACTGCAGGCTGGGACTGGCAGTGGCACTGGGCTCTTCCTGGCACTCAGTAGCGGCGCTGGGAGGGCAGGTTGGGGGGCTACAGTGAAATTTGGGGTGACAGCAGTGGCCATTGCTGTGGTCCACTCTAGGCCACCAGCCCCAGCCTGCTCATCCCACTGCAGGCTGCCACCCATGCCAAGCACCAGGAAGAGCCCAGTGCTGCTATCAGCCCCAGCCCGCAGCGGTATGAGAGCAGGCTGGAAGAGCCCATTGCTGCCTCTCCTGCAGTCCTGGGAGCAGCTGACACCACCTGCTTGCGTCACAACCCTCTCCCCGCCCCTTCCCTAGTCCCAGTCTCACTTCCTCCCTTCCTCACCATCATGGAAACATATCCCTATTTGTTACATTATAAACTGGTTCCCTTTATGTGAATTTGATTTATGTGCAGTTTTCCAGGAACACATCTACCGCATAAATTGAGGGAAACCTGTACTGATAGCAAAGCTGTATGGCTTAAACCTTAGAAACACCCAATGTTTGTAGAGATAATATTGGAGATTCAACAAATGGCATTCTATCTTTGGAGCATGTGTCCCTACTTCCTTTAATGTGATTGCAGGCAATCCCTTACCTAACTTTAATCTAGATAGCTCAGGTACAAGTAGCAGTGAAGTTGTGGTGGAATGGGTTTCATTACAGATTTACAAAGCATCCAGGACCCCTGGGTACTTAGACTGCTAATCCATATTAAAAGTCACACCACCATGTATTTACTGCTTCTGTTACTTGAGGTTCTTAAGTTAAAACTTGCTTGGCTATGCCTATCCAAACTGTAATCATATCTTCTGACTGCAATGTAGATATAGTCTGAGTTATTACTGAATCCATGCCTCAGGTGTTAGAGAGTACTTTCTGGCTATGTGAGAACATATTTTACCTGAGACTTAAAATTGAAGTCCTTGCCATTTGGGTCCTTCAAATTTCCCAGGCACATTTGTTTGAATAGTGTTAACTGTGTCATAGCTGAAGTAAGAATAAAAAAATTGAGAGAATGGGGTTTGGTGGACAGCTTATGGCTAGGACTCTAACCTAAGACTTAGGAGTTGTGGGTTCAAACTTTGGCTCTGCCATAGACTCCCTGGGTGCATATACATGTGCAATTAATTCAAAGCAATGAACTCTGGAGCAGTGTGAGCTGGAGTAAACTACTCCCAGGTGCAGCATCTACATGTGTGTCTAGAACAGCAGCAAATTGAGCCAAGGTGGAGCAGTTTATGCCAGAGCTGCTCCTGCCTTGCTCTGCCCCAGGCTGTGGGTGGTGGTAGTGGGTGGCAAAGGAGATGGCTGGGGCATGAGGTTGCTGAAAGTGCAGAGCTGTATGGCTAAGTGGCAGGCAGGAGTCTGACCCCCTGCTGACTAAGCTAACCAGGCACAGTTTACAACCCTGGTCAGCATCTGGGCATACATTTAATCGCAGTTAATTATTCCACCATAGATAGTACTGTTCCTGACTGTACTATCTTACAGCAGTGTTAATTAGTTTACTGAGGCTTAATACACGTGAAGATGGTGACACTTTACCCTGCAGCTAATTAGTCTAAACTGCAGTAAAGCGCACATAGACACAGCCCTTGTATCACTTCGAACAAGTCTTTCTCTGTGCCTCAGTTCTTCACTATAAAAACAGGGTACAGCAATACTTTTCTATCTGAGAGAGGTCTTGTGAAGATAAATACATTAAAGATTATGAGATGTTAAGGTATCACTGGGTATAGGGACTTTATAGATTTATGGGAGGCTGGACAGTAGCAGAGAAGGTCCAAGAAAAGACTAGGAGAACAGTTTGGCAAGAGCATTGGGAGAAATGTAAAGAGCTCACTGGGGAGTAGGAGGAAATGACTGCAGAAATGTAGGTGGTTAGAGACTAAAGACCTTGACAGATGGCTGCTTGAGGTTCTAAATTGATATAAGAATTTCTACAGACCATTTGCAAGCATCTGCCTCTCCCTTTGTAGCTCTGGAACTAATTTTACAGATTAAATAACGTACTTTGTCGGCTCAGTGTATCTGGCACTGAATTTGTAAATCCATCCTTTCTATTTCAGTCAGGCATGACTGGGTGAACAACCTCTATAAGTAAAAGGAGAAGTGACATGAATAATTCTGCCTCAAAATAAGGTCAATGTTATTCTCATGTGGCTTGAGTTATATGCAAGGAACAAAGACCTACATAAACCTGGTGCTATTAGCAACACTGAGGTGCAGACATATTTTGTCATATGACTTAGCTAATAATTAAAGAGTCAGTACACTTATTTCAGCTTTTATAAGAACCACCATATTCTTCATAGAAATTCATTTCAGCATTAAATTCCCTTCAGGGGTTAAAGAAATTTTAGTAATAACCAAGGCTATTCCAGGGGTTTTTTTTGTCTTTTTTGGCCACATCTTTGAGTTCTAGGTCACTGTCGTAAAGCTTATATACTTTTTTCTCATTGCGTTAAAATGCAGCTACATATTACTTTTTTCTTTTTGTTTGTTTTGTATTTCTGTATGTACATTTGAAAGGACTTGCATTGTAACATGTTATGTAATTAATTTAAATTGCTATTGCAAAAGTATTCAGCTATCTTTACAGTATATATTGTATTTTGAATTTTAAAAATTGGCAGCAATCAGTAAAAAATAAAAGTATGTCCTGTTTTTCAAATGGCCTAGAAAGTATTTTGAAATATACCTGAATCTAGCTTTCTTTACTGTAAGAAACATATAATATCAATACATACTAACAACTTGGTCGATTTATAATACTTTCAAAAACGTTATTGTTTCCAGAACATGATAGAGAAATAGTTTTAAAAGTAATACTGGTATTTATCAAAAGGAAAAGAGAGTAAAAAGTAGCACATCTTTCCAGTGTAAGATTATACTAGTTTCAGTAAAATAAACGTATATGGATTTTACTTTGATTGTCCATGAGCAGAGAGACATAGTTAGTTAGCCATGTTAGTCTGAAGTCAAATGGAAGGCACCTTTTAAACTAAACAAATGGGCAGATTTGCATCTTATAAACTAACCAAGTCAGATAAATATGAAGTCAGCTTCAGCTCATTAAAGTTTGTTATTATATATATATTTATTATATACACACATACTTTGGTTAGTTTATAAGGTGCAAATCTACCCTGCCTTCTGTTAAAGGTATCTTATATCAAATAGAAACTAATCTTTTCAGAAATATTAGGTTACACAATTTCACTGTCATATTTCTCCTTAGCTATTGGTTGAAAATCCACATGGCACACAACGTCTGTCTAGGAGATGAAATGTACCTAGTGTGAAGAACTTTGACTGGCAGCTTATACTTTTTGCAAGTACTTAAAGCATAAATTAAGGAGCACACTTTGATAACATTGTGTTCCAGGTTGTTTTTTTAAAGCTCTGTGTACAGCACCTATAGCAAGCCACTTTGCATGGGTCCAGAGTCAAAACATTTGTGTAAAATCATAGCATAAAGCTAGCTCAGAACAATATCTGTAACACAGAGTTGTGATTGAACATATTTATTTGAGTGTTCAACTTGACTCCGCTATTTAGAAATCTGGTATTGAATTGTTACCTCCATTTTTCCTATTCCTAACTGATCTCTGCTCTGTGCAAAACTAAGCATTTGGGAGTCAAATCATTTATTCATTTTTATCCTATTCTGGAGCTATCAGGAAACATTTTGGATACTGATGTGAGGTGGAATAATGCCACACCAGGGGTTGTTGCAGCAAGTAAGAATGGATTGGTTGAAAATTTTTTAGGTTGCAATTCATTTTTTTTATTCAAGAATTTGATTTTTTTGACTGGCTCCAAATAGCAAATGCAGTCGCATTCTGGCCACCCCTACAGCATGTCCCAAGTATAAGGGGAACTGACATAAAGATTTTATATCAGTACATTAGAAAAAGATTTTTTTCCGCAGCCCTTTCATATGAAAAAGGCATACTTCAATATAGTTAATTAAGAGTTTTTCCTAAAAATCAG
Source organism: Crocodylus porosus (assembly GCF_001723895.1). NCBI lineage: Eukaryota > Metazoa > Chordata > Crocodylia > Crocodylidae > Crocodylus > Crocodylus porosus. The sequence goes on along the minus strand of NW_017728947.1, from coordinate 70,473,154 downwards.
TGGCTTGAATATTCAGTGATTCTGCTGAAAATGTAAAGGTAGTGCTTGAAGTTGCATTAAATATATTAATAAAACCATCTGTCTTGGCACTTTCCTATGAGAATGACACATTTCAAAGTGACAGCTGCTAGGAGAGAAGGGGAGGATCATAAGAATGGGGTTTTTTTTAAAACAATGGGCACATTTACATGAGACGTTTACTCCAGAGTAGACCAAGTAGATTCATAGTAAACATCTCAGCCTCTATACCGCAAAGCTATTATGCTGGAGTAAACTAATAAGCTCTGCTGCAGGGTACAAGTATAGTAAAAGCTTTGTTATCCAGCATTTTACTAACTGGAATACTTTATTAACTGGAATTTCCAATGCTGGGACTGGCCTGCCTCACTGTCCAGCCCACCCAGAGGCGGGATGCACATGGCACTGTGCCATGCTGCTTTTGCCACCTATGGATTCCACCGCTTATGGAAATCCACCATTGTGATTGGTGTTTTCGTGGCTGTTCTGTGTTTTATCACAAAGTATAAATCCCATCCTACAATTATGGCATCTAATGTAGCATCAAAAAGCAAATGTGAAAAGCAAAAGAGTTGTGCTGACATTAATGTAGAAAACAGACATTTGTAGATGTCTAGAAAAAGGTGAGAACTGTAATGTTTTGATGAAAGATTTCAATGTTGCATCATCAATGATATACAATATCAAGGCTCAAAAGGAACAATTGCTCAAATTCGTTTCTAGTTCTGAGACAAGTAAAGCTGTTGAAAAATGCCATACTCTACATAGGACTAAATTAGAGCAGCTTGATAGTGGTTTATGTGAATGGTTTTCATTAAAATGATTGGAGGGTGCCCCTGTCTCTGGCCCAATGCTTACTGAAGAGGTGAAAGATTTCTACAAGTAAAGAGATTTGACTGAACCCTGCGCATTTTCGGCAGGATGACTTTCGCATTTTAAATTTTGGCGTAGCATTAGAAGGCTAGATGTGTCTGGTGAAATAAAATCGGCTGACCATGAAGCTGCTGAAAATATTGTGAATTTTAAAAGAAATTAGTTGTTGCACACGATCTGTCCCCTGACCAAATCTACAACACAGATGAAATTGGCCTGTTTTGGCAATGTTTGCTGAATTCTACCCTTTCTGGGGCTGGTGAATCTAGTGCTGCTGGTTTCAAGCAGAATTAAGACTGAATAACTGTGCATATGTAATGCAGGCGGCACACACAAAATGAAGCTCTTGGCGGTTGGAAAATTTAATCGTCTTAGAGCTTTTAAGGGTATTACACATTTACCTGTTGTTTACAAAGCTCAAAGTAATGCTTGGATGGACAAAGCAATTTTTATGACTGGTTTCATCATGTTTTTGTACCCTCAGTGAAAACATTTTAGAAAAATTGGAAAACCTGAAGATAGTAAAGCTATTCTGTTATTAAACTATTGTCGAGCACACCCGCCTGAATGTGAGTTAGTGTCAGGTAATATTTTTACCATCTTCCTGCTTGCCAACGTTACCTCGCTAATTCAACCAATGGACCACGGCATTATCCAGAATATGAAGTGTTATTACAGAAGAGATTTTCTGAGAAAGTTAATCAATCATGAAGGCACTATCCAGAACTTTCAATCTCTTTATAACATAAAAGATGCAGTTTTAGTGTGGCTTGTGCCTGCAATTCTGTAAAAAGTATAACATTGAAGGAGAGCTTGGAGAAAATTGTGATCTAGTGTTATGTTTAAAGAAGGGTTGTCTGATGAAGAAGACTTTGAAGGTTTTAACATGAGACAGAAAAAATACAATAGCTCAAATTCTTGAAGTGGTGAAGGATGCTCCTTCTACAAACCCAGTCAACAAACTTAAAGAAAGTGAGATAGAAGAGTGGGTCAAAGCTGACAAGGAAGTTGAAGTTACACATGTTTTTAGTGATGTAGAAATAATAGAGAGTGGTGTGAATCCTGAAAAGTCTGAGGTCAGTGAAAAAGACTCTGACGAAGAGGAGAAAACATCTTGGGCTAATGCTGCTTCACAGATTGACAACATCATTACATTTGCTGACAGGCAGAGTTGTTATTCTTCACAGGAGGTTATGCAGTTACACATTATTCACTCTAATTTCATGAAAAAAAGGCAGGCAGCAAGTAGGCAAGCTGAAATCAGGGATTTATTTAAAAAAGCTTCCAGGGCTTGTCATAAAGCCAGTACAGAATCAGCCCCATCACCATCACCTTCTATATCTACAATTGATGTTGATGACTCTGAGGCACTGCAAGATCCCCAACTGCCTTGTGAATCTCCAAAAAGGCAGTAAATTATATACAGTACAGTAGTATATATAGTTTTAGTTATAAGTTTAGTGTTAGGTATACTGTACTTTTAAGTTATCTAGGTGTACATCATGCGCTGCCGATAGTGTACTACTTCAGTGTACTGTACTGTACATCGCTGCCTCAGGATTTCTCTTCACTCCAGTGCTACTTTATTACTACTTAATTGGTGAGTACCTGTATACTATTTTACGCTTTATACTGTAATGTACTGTATACTAATTCTTTGAAAGTTTGCACTACAAGTATGGCACTGTCTTCCTCCATAGTATAACTCTCTCAGATAACCAGAATTTTTAGATAACCGGCATCCCCCTTACCCCACTCAAGACAGATAACAGAGCTTTAGTGTACTATCTTGCTGCACATTTTTTTACTCCACAGCACTGCTTGTGTAGACACTGACATGACTTGCTGAAGCATGAGGGTGCTTCAGTGTGGGGGCTTCCTGCCAGCTAGCCCCTCTCTGAAACACCCTCCTGCCCCGACCAGCCCGTCCACAGCACGCTGAGCTAGGTGGGAGCAGCCCTGTGCTGGCAGGCTGACCCCCGGGGCCACCTGCCAGCCAGGGCTGCTCTGACCTGGGTCAGTGTGCTGTGGTCTGGGGTGCACATGTAAACACAGCAGCCAGAAGCAATAAACTCCAGCACAATAAGCACCAGAGGTTATTGCATCACATTACTATGCACACATAGACATATGTAGACATACTTACTCAGTGCTAACCTGGCTCTATAACACTGAAATCTAGTGAGAGCTAGATACCTAAATACCTGTGAAAGTCCCACCCTGAAAAACATAGGCAAGGAAGAAAAGAATCATGTTCCAGGATGATATTCAAAAGGGATGAGCTCATGAGGTGAAAGACAATGAGAAGGTTTTTCTAGCAGGGACTGCTGAGGACATTCACATTTCATCAGTAGTAAGTTAATGCAAATGTAACAACTGTGTGTGCATATAACAATTTGGAGCATACAGGAGAGACCAGGAAATATAACTCTGCCCCTTAGGATGAGCAGTTGTTTACAGATTAAATATACCAAAAGTAGAAGCCATTTAGAGTCTGACACCAAGTAGTAAAGGCTTTGTCTTAATTTAAAGAACTATTAGTCATACTTCTGTGAGAATCATTTTTCCAATTCACATAAATTCAAGCTGGTTTTCTGGTACCAGATTGCTTTGCTGAGGTGCCTTTCAAACACATGTAGCAAATGGTGTCTAGCCTTGTTAACAAAAGACTGAATTTGATTTATCTTCATTTTTTGTTGTTGATATGTCTTTCTCCTCCTATTATTGACAGCATACTGCAACTTTTTTTCTTCCAATTGGGCTGCAGAATCCCATTGTTTCATCTGCCTTCTAAGTGTAACTTTTACCATTTACAATTATTTTATTCTGCAAGTCACAGAATATAGGGTAGGCCAATCAATCACTTCAATGGAACTTCAGTGGCATAGAGAGAGGTAGGTAGCCATATTAGTCTGAAGTCAGACAGAAGGCAAGGCAGGGTGAGAGCTTAAAGACTAACTTGTTCAAAAAAGCATAAGATTTTGTAGGCAGAAGCCTACTTTATCACATATATTCAGCCCATTCATAGCGTCTGACAAAGTCAGCTGCTGTCTAATAAAGATTATGCCTTTCTGAACAAGTCGGCCTTTGAGGTGCCATCTTGTTCTGCCTTCTTCAGTGATATAGGAATATGACCAAAGGACAATTACTTATCCAAAGGGAATAATGCAAGATATTTTGAAGGGTGGAAAAAAAAAGAAAATTTACCTGGTGTGAAAAGTAAATTCTGAACAGGGTAATTTAGCAAATAAAAATGTACTATGCATGAAAGTAGTACATTATTAGCTATTTAGTCATTAAACTGAGCTATAAGGAATGTCCTAGATAATTTCTGAATTACAGGGTAACTGCTACCTAAGATTTATGGATATACAAAAAAGATTTAAGCTGCTTAACAAATGCAAACTGATACTAAAATGACTTATGTCCCATACTGTTGGTTGAAATCACATTTTTTCTGAAGTCACTAATTGGGTCTCAAAAAATATCGTGGTGTCATAGACAGTACTGTGGAGAAAACCAAACTGACAAGCATCCTGAGGCTGAGAAAATAATGATAACAATTCTGCTAAAAGATCAGACCATTTTATGTTAGCAGATGAGGTGTTTCTATCTGAGTGTTTTTTCTTTGTAGGATTTCATTGAAGAGGAGCTAGAGTCACAAATGGATATTCTAAGTACTATCCATCTCATTTTATGCCAACTTCCCATTGCTTCCTTTAAGCAGTTCTTTAGACACCAACAAATAGCATAGCAAAGTCTAAATGTTTGGCTGACTATATAAGATGCCAAGTCCCAAATCACAGATTTTCTCTAGAGAGTGTTCAAAAACTCTAGACTAGGCATGAAACAAATACACAGCTGCAATGGTGATACAAATAAATAACAGAATAATCTTCACAAGCATCAATGCAGCCATCACTTGCAACCACCATGATTTAATTCTAGTAGTTCAAGACTCAGTTGTCCATGTTCTTTCAGCTGAATTAAGTCTACATTTTGGGGGGGAAATAATACTTTCAAGAACCTTTACTTGAATTCAGCCAAGGGTATTAAAGCTTGGAACCAAATAGAGAGTCAAAACTGTTATAGTTAGGGACTACTGGAATTTGTGCTAGAAATGTGCTGAATGACAGCACCTTTAATCTTGCAGTTTCACCTGCATGTCCCCACCCCCCACTGCTGATTAGTGGGGGAGTCCCATCAGCCTCACCGTTTGCTCCTGATGGCCAGGAGATGAAAACTGTGGTTTTAAATATGCCATAATTTTGCATCTCATCGAGTCAGCGCAATCCTCTAATCTGCCCTATTACGTAACAGAGATCATAGATTTTGTGCCTTTAATTTCTTCAAGTCCATAACTTCTGGTTAAGCTTGAACACACTGTTTAGAAGGGTATTAAGCCATAATTTAAATACTCCAAATTATGGCAGTGGGGGCAATCCCTCATGGTCAAGGATGATCACTCCCACAGGTCAAGTAAAGGGTTGTAGTTTAGACCGTTGATAGTTAAGAAGGTCAATCCTAGAGCTGCATACTCTCTGGCAAGCACCGTAGGTGGTGGTTAAAGGGAGGGTTAGAACATGGATTTCTTGATCTTGTTTCCTTTCTTGTCATTTTTGTTGTTTTTCTGCCTCCAGAGCAAGACAGCTTTCCTCAAAGTAAGATGTGCCTTCTTTCACAAGGGGTCGCCATATACTACAGGCTATCTTTTCCCAATTTGTGGTGTCAATGCCACACTTAATGTTTGCCTTGAAGATGTCCTTGAAGCATTTCCTCTGGCCCCCACTTTTCAAACGATTACCAAGACTGTGGTGAGTTTCAAATGATGTAAAGCTCACCACACTGTGGATAAGTTGCTCTACTGGTTAATTACCCTCAGTGTTACTACTTCAGATGCCCTGAAATGGACCTCGAAGCCCAGAAGGACCTTCCCAGAAGTACTGATACAGATTGGTGAACATGGCAACGCCTGAACCACCAGCACATGCAAACTGGAAGATCAAAAACAAATACGATCAAATGGGGATACTATGATGATGTAAATACATGTGAGTGCACTGAAGTGCAGACCATGGAGCACCTGCTTATTTTCCAACTCATTGGTGAGACCTGTGAAAAAGGAGAACATTGCTGCAGCAATGGAAAGAGCCATCACTTGTGCAGGATTCTAGAAAAAACATCTAGTTTGACAAGGACACGAGAAGAAAAAGAGGACTGCTACTACTGCCTGTTTTCTCTAGTTTGAATTTGTGCAGCTTAAACTTTCAGCAGTGGAGTTTCTTGTTCCTTTCTCTGTTAGGATAAAGAATGCAACTATCAGAAATGTTCTCTCTATGTAAGTACTTAAGTTTCTTAAGTAAGTCCCTGTAGACCAGGTGTTTTCAAGACCTAGTCATTCTTGTAGCTGTCTTCTGAATCTTTTCCTGTTTTTTAATTTCCTTTTAAAACATGAACACCAAATTACACCATTATTCTGGTAATGATTTTACTAATGCTATATACAGAGGTAATGGTAGCTATGTGTGTTCTGTAACCAGCTTGTAATACAAAGGTAATGATTCTTCTTTATTCATATCTGATATTGTCTGACTTATACATCCAAATGCTTATCTAAACACAGAAGTTGCATTGGTATAGAGTTACTGATTTAGTGCAACTGAAGAAAAATGCTTTGCTGGAGTGGGTCATCTCTTGCTCTTACACCATTGCATGTCACAGCATTGTGTGCACATGACAATATGCTGTATCTCCAAGAACACTGGGACATAGTGGCTAAATATCTAACATCCTCCACATTGCCTGCAGGCTCCGTTCTTTATGGAAAATATCTGAATTATATTGATGGATGCTGATGCCATAGAAAGTTGTAGGAGTCAGTGCTCAAATTCCAGATTTCTCTCTAATCTACCTGTGAGAGTCTGGAAGGCACTCACCTAAAGTACATCCTTGGAGTTTTGTGCTGGATTCAAAGTAGGAACAGCAGGATGAGGGTTGGCATTAGCAAGAAGGGAGTGATGGTAACATTATGAAAACTTACAACCTCAGCTTATGATTAGTCAGCAGAGAACTACTCGGGAGTGTGGAAATTGACTGTTGGGCAACTACCATTGAGGACTCTGCAGCAATAGAGGCACTGCATAAGGTGATCTCATTGGACAACATATAAAAAAACATCAATTGAACCATTTTGTCTTTCCAGATTGTACAGGTATGTCAATTTTGTCTCTCCTTCTCTTGCTCTCCATGTTTATAACTTGGATCTTGATTCTTGATGGCAGTTTGCAGGCTGTGGTTGATCACAGCATTAGTATTGGTAGATCCAGAAAAGCCCATGGTACCAAGATGATTAGAAATCCAGGGTGCATTTGGCAACTTGAAATCAGGGACTTTTTTCCTGGAAAAGCTAGTTTACATTAATGAGGTTAAATCTAACTGTGGGTGATCCTGCCTATGCTTTGTTTTCCCAGCTGATGAAATATACTGATAAAACAGATAGAAGCAAAGAACCTTTTAATTATTAGGGTATTTGCAGAATGGGTGCGGCATTTGCCTGTTAAAGGCTGACGGGCAGATGGAAAAGTCTCCTTACATGGCTTAATGTCAACAAGGACAGTATCCCATCAGTTGTATCTGCCTGTTGTACATTGCATAACATTTATGCAACCATGGAAGTAATGCATTCACCTAGCTGCAAAAGTGCACAGTAGACAGGCTGTTTGCTAACAGTGAGGAACTGATTGAGGAGCTGGTGTGAATACAATTAGGGTGTGGGAAGCTCTAATACCTTACTTTGAAAGTGAGTCATAGTAATACACTTCCTTGTCCAAGTAATTATGAGGCTGGGGCATGGTGCTTATCTCTACTTTATGTATTGTTTTCCTCCTGTTTATTGCTCTGGTTGTTGCTTATAATAATGTGGTATTTATTTACAAAACACTTGAACTTTATTAACAATATATTGTTGCAAGACTTAAGATGCAGAGAATTGGGAACTGCATGCTGGCAGCATGAGAGGAACTTTGATGTGGTAGCTATGGGTGTTCTGCAAGCAGCTTGTATTCTTTCTACTTTGCAGCACAGAACACATTTCCTGAGGTGGCCTAGGCCTTTCCTGTTATTTTCCCTCCATTCTCCCTCTTTTTCTATTAGTTCTGTTTAGTGCCTCATTAACAAAGCCGTGTCTAATTGTCTTTGTTCTTCCTCTTCACTTTAACCTTTTTTTCTTGCCATTTCCAAGGTTAGAGGGCATACAACTGTTCTTATTGGTCCTTTTTCCTGTAGCGCCTGTATCTGACAGAAGTTCTGCAGATGTTAAGCGTTTGTTACAGGATATTGCTTTCTGAGCCCTCTGAACCAAAAACTAATGCTTGTTAGCTCTAGACATCCAGGTGATCCTTGACATAGTATTGTTCCAAACTCTATTTTTCCTATTTAAAAAGGTAGATGTAGACTTCAGCAAAAGATTCTGAAGCAAACATCAGTTCAAGCTCTTGGCATATCAGAATGGGAAATATTATTCTGCTTGCTCTGTAAATACAACATCTTGCAGAATTACTCCAGGAAATAATGGGGTAAGGAACGAAGCCTTGTATGCAAGGGAAACAATTAATAAAAAGGTTACCCTGTTACACAATCACACATTCCTGGTGAGTACAGTCCTCAAAAGGATCTTGAAATGAGAGATGCATGCTGATGCAGAGGCTATCTGGAGAAATATGCAATAAAATCATTTTGTATGAAGTTCCTTCCTGAAAGTGCTGGTAGAATGGACTGGGAGTATTCTCTGCTGTTTGCACTTTGTTCTTCCCTTCAACATGTGAGCAAAGATTCCTTGTTCAAAGTATACTTTGAACACTTACTGCTTGGAAGGGTGGAGAGGCTGGTATCATTAGTATGCACACAGTGTGAGGAATCATAAAAGGTTGGCCTCTCCTGGTGCAGATGGGCTGCCATCCCCCTGCAGCATTACTGTTCCTGCCTTGAAACACTGACAACATCCATCCATTTTAATGTCTGATATCCCAAATGCTCCTAGTCTGCCATGCAGCAGGACACACCATGTTGTATTTTAAGGTCCATGTAGTCTAGCCCTATGCTAGCTATATCTGTATATGGATTTCTGAATGACAGATAGAAGGTTTGGTACAGAAAGCAATGAATGGGCATGTATTTGTAGATGTGGTTGCTGGAGTAAAGGTAACTTTGCTCTGTAATCAAACTATGAAAGTATCATCAAGTTTGTAAGATGCATCCAGTCTATTCTACATTAGCTGTTATATATGTAGTAGAATGCATATAATAATTTATGTAACAGAGTTAGACAAGCTTAGGCACCTATACACTTGATGGACCTCTGTTCTGACATGCTAATTAGCATGTGTTGGAGCAGTCTTGATTAATCGAGTCTGCTGAAGCGTGCTAATTAGTGCACTCTAGTAGCCTCCGTGTCACGCATACGTTATCCCCATTTTTCAAAATGGCAGCAGGGGTGCTTCTTGCACTCAAAGCAGAGGTAAAGCTTCTTGCCTCAAAGCAGAGAAGAGAGTGTGGAGGAAGGAAAAGGAGAGGAATCCCAGCCTACAGCCTACTTTCTCATGCAGGAAGACCTGCAACTTTTGCAAACATATCTGGGCTTAAGGATTGGCCTCTTAAGTCACCTCAAGACCCATCAACAAGCCATAGTAGAAATCATCTTTGAATCAAGGGAGTACTGATGACTGTGAACAATGCATAAGACACAAGATAAGACCCTTGTATAATGATTTTCAGTCAGGATGCCATAGCACCCAGAGGTGTGCTCTAAGATCTTTTCAAGGGTGTCACAGGGTGCCAGGTAATGTTAGGTGTATAAACAGGATTCATATAATAAACCCAAAGAGGAATCAGTAGTGTTAAAAATAGTCTAACCTGTTGTGGTCTTTCTGAGTTCTTTGCAATAAGAATTGCTCTATTGTTTTTTTGCAGTCAAAAAACAAATGAAAACTAAACGCTGCCATCTTCTGAGGAGTGCTTTTAATTTATCAAGGGGTGCCTCAAGTCTAAAAAGTTTGAGAACCACTGCTCTAGTATAATCCAAAGGATAGTAAGACTCTAGTGTGAATTGTATTATTTGTTCCAGTTACCTTCTGTCTCTGTTAAAATGTGTACAGTTCAAATGGGCTCAGCTAACAAAGCAACGTGGGTCATTCTGTATAACTGACCTGTCCTTAATAGTACTGCAAATATATAGGAATAATGACAGCTTATTGCTGAAACAACATCTGCTTATTGAGATGACAACTGATAAAAAAATTATTTATTTTGTGAGGCTTTTTGCAAAAGGTGAGGGTTCTAATAAATCCAAACTTGGAAAAAAAAGACCACGGAATGATCCATTCCCCCATCAATATCAACACACCTGAAAAAAAAAGAAATAGAAAGGATATGCATTTTAATCCTGACACAAATTCCCTTAAGTCAGTGTGAAGACTTCAGTGGAGTGTTAATCAGATCCTTTGTTCCTATCTGTAGGACGCATGTTCATGGACTAGATTTTAGCTTTAGGGGTCATCGGTATTCACACCTCTCAAATCAACCTACAGCATAGAGGAGCTGGTTGTAGCTGTGTTGATCTAAGGACATAGGCAGACAAGGTTCTTTGTGTAAATGTGATATCTTTTATTAGACAAACTGAGTAGTTGGCAAGATTGTTCTTTGCAAGCTTTCAGGTACAACACTCTTCTTCAGGCATAGGGAATATGGCAGAAATTTATTTAGGTGATTTGTCACCCTCAAGATCAAAGCCCTTAATCTAATCTTTTAAATTTTTCTGGTTAAATGAGGGTGAAGTCATTTGTTATTTCTTTGTTTGCACAATAATAAACAAGTTTTTTCTTCATTATGGAGGAAAGAAATTATTGTGCAACTTACTTAAAGACTTTCTTATGCACACTCGGTTCAAAATACAAGTTTAATAAGGAAGGAAGATTTATAAGGTCAAATGTTGGCCTACTGAAGTCATTAGAGCTTTGTCATCAATTTGGTGAAGCATAGATGTCTCCCATAGTCTCCAGGTGGATATTAACAAATGCTCTGAGACAAATATTATTGTTTCAACCAATCACAGCCTATTTTTTAAATAATTTTTCATTTCCTTAACTAATCCCCTTATTTTCAGGTGGGAAAGGGAGGGGGAAGCTTTAATTTGAAGCTTTCTGATTAAAGGGTAGATCTGTCCATTTACAATGTCCTTCCTTTGATTATTCTTTGATTATATCCTCGCCCCAAGGGCATATTCCCCTGTAGAATAAGTCAATGGAATGGATGTGAGCTGTTTCACAGAGTATGGCAGAAGGCTCACTCCCAGCCAGAAAGTGGGACTATTTAATACATTCTCTGTTCATTATGGATGTGGTTATTTAAGGATTCAATTAAGATCAATGGGACCTAAGTGCTGAGAATCCCATGTCTTTCACAATTTTCAGTGCCACCCCTCAGTGAAGAGTCTGCTCATTTCTCATGCTTTCAAACATACTGGTTGCTCATAGGTACAGAACTGCTACAGTGCAATTTGCTCCAAGTGAATGCTTCAATCATTACCTCTTTGTGGCCCATAGCTTAAGTGTCAGACCCCACAGTTGAGACTTTCACAGTCTTAAAACAGACAATGGGTTTGAATTTGAACGTTCTGCTTCCCAGCAAACCCTGGACCTTACAGAGGGACAAGCCCATTGTCCCACATTAAGTACTTGTGAAGTATCCCAATTAACACTTTGCTTTGGAACAATCAGGGCTAATTTGAGTTACTTGCCATTTAAACCTCATATGTCTTACCTGTCCCACCTGTTTTGATGAAAGTCAAATCTTGAACTAATCAGCCCTGGATTAAACTGGTTGTTTGTTTTTAGTTTCAGATATTGTCCCGTCCCATCTATCTAGATACAAAACTCTTTCATCCAAGGCTAGTGGTTTTTTAAATCTTCACTATGTGACCCAGCTGGGTGTATAGGCTAAAACCCAGGTACTGCTAATGCAGGGGTGCAAAACTAAATCATTCTACTGCCTTCTCACAATTTCCCCTGCATCTCCAGAAGGATAGATGAATTCTCCCACAGCTCACTGGAATTGAATCAGAGAGAGGGCTAAATTACTGAAACCCAAAGAATCTTAGTAGTACTAATAAGGAGTCAGTATGAGTGGCAGAACTCATGGTAGAGGTGATAACTTTCATTAGACCAACTAGATATTTGCAAAAAAAATTCTTTATTTGCAAGCTTTCAGGTATACTCACTCTTCTGCAGGCATAGGAGAATGAAAAGATTGTAAAATTTCTCCTAGGTGGAAATGAAAATTCATATTTCACAGGAGAGCTGAAGGTGTTGTAAGATCTCCTGGTTGGAAAAGTTCATTTTGTGCCAATTAGGCTCAGATAAAAGAGCAGTTTATTTACCTCGAAATTGTCTGATGGCAAGCAGGATGTTGAATTGTTTCTTTCTGGTTATGATGTTTCATATTACACAGGAGGGATGGGGTGATGAAATTCTCTCCTGGGCAAGGAATCTCTCTTGTGCTGAGCAGCTCTGTGAACATGCAAATTCAGCTCAAGACAAAAGGCAGCATGCATGGATTCTAGTTTCTCTTACCAGCACAACTTTGCAGTGAAAGTGTGTGTTAACTATCCTAGTCAGGTTCCAAAACTTACACAGACATAGCAGAAATGGATTTAGAAGAGGTGCAATGGTGCAGTTGCATCCCCCTTTGATTCTTGCTCAATTCAAATTTTAAAACCAACTGCCTGGGAGGGATAGCAGCATTTCTATTCAGGCACGGCTGAGAGTTAACTGACTTCATGGCTCATTATAATCTACCTGATTCCTGCTAATCCTTCCTCATTCCACAGGTGTGAATGACTCTCTCCTTAATGGACTTGATGTTCCATTCTTCAGACTATCCTCTCTGCTGGGATTTTGCTGTAAGCCCTTCCTGGCAATCTCTCTCTTCTATTTCACAGCCCTGTTGACTCTTTTATTCTAGTTAAAAACCTTAAATCAGGTGTAGTAATATTAATTCAGGTTTAGAAATGACTAACAATGAAGTGTTGGATGCACTGTCAAGTAGTTCAAGAAAGCCAGACTTTGTTTTATGAATCTGAGTAAGAGATGTGCATTTAACTTAATGACTACAGACTAATAAAACAATATTTTAAAGTAATTTTATTTTGCTGTGTTCTTATAACATATAGCAAATCTGTGCATGTGCAGGTGAAGTTGTATGCGTTTTTGCTTCAATCTTAAATTGAATAATATAGTGCTGGCCATATAGCGTATTAGTAAATCTTCTAGTTTAATATTGGAAATAATGTGTGTTACATGGGATAATGCTTTTTTAAATTATTATTATAAAATATCCCATTTTATTAGAAAAACAAACACTATCAAACATATTAAAGAAGGGAAAACAAACAAAACCCACCTGAGGTATCACAAAGTTACTACAAATTTGAATTTACAAAATTTACATAATATTTACATGGGATAATGCACTACACCATCTGGACTCCCCTTTTCAAAACCCTAGATCTGCGTGTGACCCCTAGTACCTCCTGTGGTTAGGTGTACAGACAAACAAATTACAGTGAGTTAAACAGGGGAAGTGACTTACTGCTCACTGGCTGCTCTCCTATCACCACCTGGGTGCTTGCTCTTAACTTGTAGCAAGAGAAAAGTAACTAATTACTTAGCCCTGTTTCTGAGGCTATGCCTGATTAACTTCCAGTTACCTCAGGATAGGAGCAGGCATAAGAACAATCGGGGCAGATCCAGGATTTCCTAAATGGAAGGAGGTATGGGAGTAGCAGCCCACACTTCAGGGGTTTCCACCCCTACAGTAGAAGCATACTAAACTAAGGTAATCTTTGGGGACTTTTTAAACTCTCTAAAGCAGGTGAAAATTACTCCTTCCTTCTCTTTTCTACTCAAAGGTGCATCTCCTCCTTCCTTCCCCACCCCCACCCCTCCCCTTGCCTGCCGCTGTTGCTTTCTCCATTATCAGGGGCAGGAAACCTCCAGAGCCAGCCACAGTTGAGCAGGAGCTGGGCTCAGCTGGGGAGGTGACAGTGGAAACTAGCTGGCTGGAGAATAGTTTCCCCAACCTGTCTGGTATGAGAGCAGGTATGCTGTTCCTGACCCAGTCCCCAGCTGAGTCCAGCTCCCACACAGGGGGGGCAGAAATGCCTCTTGGTGCTTTCCTACCCTCAGTATAGCAGGGAAAAGCAGACAGCGAAGGAAGAGGTATGCCTTTGAGCAGGAAGGGGAAGGGAGGGATTTTAAAAAGTCCCCAGAGTTTCCTGTGGTGTGGTCCAATCCACAAGGGGGGATGTAGCTGTGACACTGAACCCCCTCTACATCCACCCCTGGAGGCAATTACTGCCTTTTAGCTTACTGTGGATAACTTTTGTTATTCCTTGTCAATGTTTTAATTGACTCAAAGTTGTTGCACACTTTCCAGTGGGCTTTTATCACTAAGTGTAACTTGAGAATA
>NW_017728947.1:70444671-70458642 GCF_001723895.1 Crocodylus porosus | reverse complement strand
AGAGTATTCCCAATCAGGGCATCTTGAGATCCATTCAGGGGTGCTGCAAGATGCCACACAATGCTACTGTTAGGTGTACAAACATGATTCACAAGATAAACCCAGGCACTTAAATAGGAATACACAGTGTCAAAAATATTCTGACCTGTTGTGGTCTTTCTGAATTCTTTGCAGCAGAAAAATTGCTGTATTATTTTCCATAGTCAAAACACGAGTAGAAACTAACTCCTGCCATATTTCAAGGGGTGTCTTGAGGCTAAAATCGTTGAGAACTATAGTCATTATGTTGCCTCACACAAAGGCCATGAAACAATTGTAAAGTGGGAATGATGTGCTTGTAGGTATTATGAAAATAACGCATTTTGACCCAAATGGTTTTCCTGTTGAAGTATTGCAGGATCTACAACACAAGAAAAGTTCCTAGTGGAAAAAAAAAACCTCTTTAGTGGCATTAAAAAAAGAATTACTTCTTCAAAAGCAAGTGATAGTCATTATGGCTGCTTGTAAATGTGAAAAAAGCACTTTACCAGAAGAAGCAGCGCAGTAGTTCAATCCAGGGTGTCTGTATAGGTCAGGTGCTTCAGCAGGACTTTTTGGCACTTTTATCTGAAGCTGATTCAATCAGCTGCTGCTTCTTGCATCATATACTCCACCAGTTATCATTTTTCTTATATCACCTTTCTATAAATTTTGATTATTAATGATGGAAATGTTTTTTGAGGTGAAATTAATGTTTATCAACATTTACTGATAAAAATCGAATCCTGCCAAGCCTAGTCATAATATTATGGATGCAACATGCAGATCCTGCTGCAAATTTCCCTTGGGTCATTATAAACCATGATAAATAATTCCAGTGCTTCTGAAAAAATGGCCTGATTGTATCCCTTAAATAAGAGAGTTCTGAATTAACGTCATTTTAATAATTCACTTTTTACTGTACATTTTGTGAATTCAGTTTCCCTTTTTTGCTCTGCCATTTGAGCGTGCCTCTGTAGGGGAACCATTACTTGCTATGTAAAAACCATGAAATGTGTGTGAAAAGGCAGTTTTTGATTACATTTAGTGATTTGGCTGAGCCTAGTGTGGCCTACACGCTGCTAAAAGGTGACATCATTTGGAAGCCAAGAGTGTGGGAGCCTAGTGTTACAGCTCATAAAACTGTCTTCATCCTGTTTAAACGTCAGCATACAAACTTTGATGTTTAAAAGGAATAGTGTAATGTTTTCCCAGCATGACCTGAAAGCTGTGCAAGTGTGATAGCTACTGTGGGTTCTAACTGTTAATTGTTAGCTTATGATAATCACTTAATAACTTACTGATTTTTGTTGCTAATAGCCAGATATCTAGCAAGTAGCTTTTCAAATGCAAAAAAATTGAGAGAAGAAAAAAGTGTCTATCAAAAGATGAATTTTACAAACAGTAGGGTAGCCACTCACAAGATGTTCAGATGTATGTGTGTCAAGATAGTAATTTAACTTCGTTTTCCAAAAGGGAATTCCGATTTTAGACTACAGAAGACAATCTTCCTGCCCTGTCAATTTTCAGTAATCTGCATGCTAGTGTGGACACAGTTCTAGTCATTCCTTGTCCTAGTATAATTTATTCCTCTTTCCATACAATACTAGCCATGTCAGTGTAGAGTCCTGTTATACCTCTTTCCACAGAGGAGGGTTTATGGGTTTAAGGATATGGGTATAGTTAAAGCAATTCAATTTTTGAATATAGATAAGGTCTAAGCAAAAGCAAGAAATAATTTTAGTTAAACCACTTATGACTCCAGGTTTTCTGCTTGTTTCTTAAAATCTATATTATTGATAAATATTTTGGAGGGGAAATGTCTTTAATAATAAAAAAAAAGATACAGCATCACAATTCTTCCAAAGGCTGATAAAGGCTGTGGAAGCTGGGGGTAGCTACCAAGGAGGAGTATACCTCCTTGGCTCGCACTTGTAGGGAGTCACTTAGGAAGGCCAAAGCAGCAATGCAACTCAGGCTGGAAACAAAAATTAAAGACAACAAAAGTCCTTCTTCAGGTATATAGGGAGCAAAAAGAAGGTGCAGGGTAACACAGGACCCCTACAGGACAGGCTGGGACAATTGGTGACAGATAGGAGGGACAAGGCTTCAATGAGTTTTTTGCCTCTGTATTCCTGAACACGGATCAAGACAAATCTCCCAGTTGCATTATAGATAGGCACAGGAGGAACACCAGCCCACCAATGGTCAGCACCGACCTAGTAAAGGGACAGTTGGAGGGGCTGGATGTGTTTAAGTCAGCAGGCTGGGATGATCTTCATCCAATCTTCATCTCATTAATAAACTGAGCAACTGTGGCATTTATGCCTACACAGTTGGATGGGTCAAAAATTGGCTGATGGGGCGCACCCAGAGAGTGGTGGTAGACGGGTCATACTCAACCTGGCAGGATGTAAACAGTGGGGTCCCCCAGGGCTCGGTCCTGAGGCCTACACTGTTCAACATCTTCATCAGTGACTTGGACCAGGGGGTGGAAAACACATCCAAATTTGCTGATGACGCCAAGATGTGGGGAGAGGTAGGCATGCTTGAAGGGAGAGAGAGGCTGCAATTAGACTCAGACAGACTACAGGAGCGAGCGGATGGTAATAGGATGGGCTTCAATGTAGATAAATATAGGGTGCTGCACCTGGGGAGAAGGAATCAACAGCACATATACAAGCTGGGGAGCTCCCCCCTTGTGAACACAGAGGCAGAAAGGGATCTTGAAGTCATTATTGACTCCAAGATGAACGTGAGCTGCCAATGCCAGACCGCAGCCAGCAAAGCCAACCACACCTTGTCATGCATCCAACAATGCATCTCAAGCTGGTCTAGAGAGGTGATACTCCCCCTCTACGCAACATTGGTCCAGCTTCAATTGGAGTACTGCGTCCAGTTCTGGGCACCGCACTTTAAGAAGGATGTTGCCTGCCTTGAGAGGGTTCAGAGGAGGGCCACCCACTTGGTTGAAGGGCAACAGGGCAGGTCCTCTGAGGAGAGGCTGAGGGACCTGAACCTGTTCAGCTTCAGCAAGCAGAGGCTGAGGGGGGATTTGGTGGCTGCCTACAAACTCGTTAGGGGAGATCAGCAGCAAATAGGAAGGGTCATATTCCCCCTAGCAGCACCTGGGGTGATGAGGAACAATAGCCAGAAGCTGCTGGAGAATAGGTTCAGGTTAGAGATTAGGAGGCACTATTTCACTGTTAGGGTAGTTAGGATCTGGAACCAATTTCTTAGGGAAGTGGTCCTTGCTCCTACCTTGGGTAAATTAAAAAAAAGGTTGGATGAACACCTGTCTGGGGTTGTATGATCCCAGCGTGTGCACCAACCAGTGATGGGGAGTTAGACTAGATGATCTGTTCAGGTCCCTTCTGACCCCAAACTACTATGAAACTATGAAACAAGGGTGCTGAAGGAATTGGCCAGTGTCATAGCAGAGCCACTGGCATGGCTATTTGAGCACTCAGGTCCTAGAGAACTGGAAAACGGCCAATGTGGTCCCTGTTTTCAAGAATGGGAGGAAGGAGGATCTGGGTAATTATAGGCTGGTTAGTCTTACCTCTGTCCTTGGGAAAACCTTTGAAAAAATTATCAAGGATCATATTTGTGGCAGCCCAGCAGGAAAAATAATGCTGAAGGGCAAACAGTACGGGTTCATAGCAGATAGATCCTACCTAACTAACATTTTTATGACCAGGTCACAAAATCCTTAGATGCAGGAGTTGAGGTAGATGTTATCTACTTGGATTTTAAGAAGGCCTTCGGTACAGTATCTCATCGTATTCCCATAAACAACCTGAGTGGCTGTGACACAGAAAATTACACAGTCAGGTGGGTGGCAAATTGGCTTAAGGGTGGCACCCAGTCAGTGGATGGGTCAGTATCGACCTGAAAAAATGTGGGCAGTGGGGTCCCCCAAGGCTCAGTCCTTGGACCTGTGCTATTCAATGTCTTCATCAGCGACTTGGATGCAGGCATGGAGAGCACTCTATCCAAATTCAAGGATGACAAGAAATTATGGGATAAAGTAAACACACTAGTGGGAAGGGACTGAATCCAGGCAGACCTGGACAGGTTGGAAAAGTGGGCAGAAAAGAATAGGATGCAGTTCAACAAAGACAAGTGCAAAGTGCTGCATCTAGGGAGAAGGAATCACCAATACACCTATAAGCTTGGGGATGACATTCTCAGCAGCATAGCAGCAGAAAGGGATCTCGGAGTTATAGTGGACTCCAAGATGAATATGAGCTGTCAATGTGATGAAGTAATCAGTAAGGCTAACTACACTCTATCATGCATTAGCAGGTGCATCACGTACAGGTCAGGGAGGTGATCCTTCCCCTCTATGTGGCATTGGTCAGGCCGCAGTTGGAATACTGTGTCCAGCTGTGGGCACCGCACTTCAAGAGGGGTATGGATAGCCTGGAGAGGGTCCAGAGGAGGGCCACTCTCATGGTCAGGGGGCAGCAGGTAAGGCCCTACGAGTAGAGCTTGAGGGACCTGGATCTTTTCAGCCTCTGCAAGAGAAGGCTGAGAGGGGATCTTGTGGCCATTTACAAAATTCATCGGGGCGGGGGTAGGGGGCGACAGACAGCAAAACATAGGAAATGCTCTGTTTACCAGGGCATCCATTGGAATAACCAGGAACAATGGCCATAAACTGAGAGAACAGATTTAAGCTAGACGTCAGGAAGAACTTCTTTACAGTGAGGGTTGTCAAAATCTGGAATGGGCTTCCCAGGTGCTCTCCCCAACCTTGGGGGGTCTTTGACTGGACAAGCACCTGGCTGGGGTCACATGACCCCAGCGCTCTTTCCTGCCCAGGATAGGGGGTTGAACCTGATGATCTATTGAGGTCCCTTCTGAACCTAACAACTATGAAACTGTTAAGATGCAGCTAATAAGCTCCTTCCCTTTGACCAACTTATAGAACTAGGAAAATACAAATTTATTCTATAACTTTAAAGGTGACCTGCTAAGAGGAAAAAAATTAAACTTCTACAGTCATTTTTCATTTGCTTTGGTGCCATGCGGGAAAGACATTTTTCCTTTTTTACATTGTAATTTCAGATTTCAACCATGCTGGACAACATAGTAACTGGAGAACTAGTGAAATGTTCATATTGCAGGAGCCAAAATATTGAAAGCTGAGCAGTTAAAGGCCAGAGGAATGAAAAAAATCTCTGTTTCTCTTTTTGATTTTGTTTTGTTTGGCAGACTTTTTTTGTATACACCTTTGTGACTGAAATGCATAATTATAATAATTTAGAGAAAGGAAGCTTTTGATAGATTCTACACTCTTTCAAGAAAGGTTCCCTTTAAGATAATGTTGGTTTGCTTTTTGTGTCCTGTAATCTCTTAAAATTGACTGAGATATAACTCTAAGGATTACATGAGGTCCCTCTGGAAAAAAAAAAAAAGGAAGACCAGATGTAACACGATAGTTATCTTAAAGCTAAATAACAGACAAAAACCCCTGAACCTTTGTTTCATGAAAAAATGAAAGATGTAAACTAGTATGGGCCAAACTTTTTGGCAGGCATGCTACAAATTAGCTCTGTACCTTCCCTGAGGGCTACTCCAATCTCTTTCTCTGACCCAATATGCTGCTCAGCTTTCTGCTCCCTGACCAAGCTGTCACTCTGCTTTCTGCTTCCTGCCATATACTCCCTTCCTGATTTGAATCTCTTCTTGCCTGTCCCTTCCCCAGTCGGCCACACACAAAGGCTGCCCATGCCATTTTTGGCACCTTTATTGTAGGTTGGCCACCCCTCCCTACTCCATGTAAACAGTCTTCTGCAAAACTACTAAACTATTGTTAAATATAAAATAAGATAGAGAAAAATTCTACTTCCAGTAAACTGGGTATTGTTACAAGTGGCTCTTTAATGCTCTGAATGCCCACTAGCTCTCCCAGCCATCTCCTTACATCTACATTTAAATTAGATACATTCTGTTTTTGTTTGGTGAATTGCATATGGTAAGATACAGGATCCATATTTCAGTAGAAAGCAGCATTCTTTGCAGACCTATACATATATCAATGGGATTTAGTGTTTAATGTCAAAACTCCTGGAAGACCGTTTCAGGCTTAACACTAGGAAAAACTTCTTCATAGGGTGTCCAGACTCTGGTATAAACTCCTTCCAGAGGTGCAATCACCTACCCTCGAAATCTCCAAGAGGAGACTGGACAGTTGTCTTTCCTGCCTAGTGCCAGACCCAATGATCTTGCGAGGTCCCTTCCGGCCCCTTACAATCTATGAAAAAACACTGGGACAACATTTGGTAGAAAAGGAGGCGATGGGGGAGGGAATGCCTACTTAAAAGGACCCCTACTTCTTAGCACAATCAGAGAATGATTTATAGTAATTTTCTACTTATCTCCTTTCAAATTTAATTACTGGCTTTAGGAGCTATTCTTCAGCTACTATGACAAATCAAGACAGACAGGTGAAAAACCCTCCAAGACAAGGAAATACATATACAAATGTCTATGCAAATTCCTAAAAGGGTATTAGCAATTTAAAAATCACATTGTCAACAACTAGGTTTATTTCCCTATTTTCCTAAAATCACCGCCTATAATTTAAACTTACACATTCAAAACATGCTACTAGTATTTCTTTTTCAGTATTTGTATGTTTCCTTTACTTTTTGTATTACTCTGTTCAAACAATGACATTCAGTGAGGGCCCTCAAGCATTTTTCCACTTTTTGCTTCTAGATTAGGATGTGGAAAAAGTTAGCTAGCACATATTAGATAACACATGTTAACAGCCTACTGTAGACATGGCTGTGCCTTAACGAGCCTCAAATTGAGTAAGTTAAAACTTGCAGTAGGCTGTTAATAATTGCTAAAATCATCTGCAAAACCCTACTCTGTACAAGGCCTCTCCTCTTAATTACACTTGCTTTTAGCTGGGTTATGTGAGAGAGGGCTTGTCTAAGCTTAGTATGCTGCTTCTGTTGCCAGAACATCTGCCATCAAACAGGAGCCACCAAAGCATTTCCACATTTCCAAGACTCGCAGCCACTCCGCATTGCTCCAGCAGCTTATGTGTAGCTCCACTTCACCAGGTTTTTTGTGCCGGGCATGAAGTGCACCCTGGAAAGCCACAGCTGTTAAAGGAGTGATGGCAGCTGGCAGAAGGCATGAGTGACTACCCCTCCTATGGGTTGCTAAGTGGTGGCAGCAGAAGTGTTCTTTTAGAGCAATTGTTCTCAAACTTTTTAAACTCAAGGCACCCTGTAATAGACTCAAGGCATCACTCATAAATGTCAGCACTTAGTTTTCACTTGAGTTTTGACTACAGAACAATACTAGAGCAATTCTTTTGTCACAGAGAACTGAGAAAGACCACAACAGGTAAGAATGTTTTAACACTTTATTTGAAAACTCTGGGATAATCTTGTAAAAAATGTTTTCACACATAAGAGTGCTCACATTGCACCAGAGCTCCCTAGTTGTGAATCACTGTTCTAGAGAAATTATTCTGCTGGCAGAAAGAAGGGGTTCAGCTGCCACAGGGATGAGTCTGGAGGCATGTATGCCAAAAGAAGCTGAATTCTTCTAACAAAACTATATGACCTAAACCAGGCCATAGTACTAAACAGTGGTGATAGCTGGGTGGCTGACTAGGCCTCTCAAAGTATTGGCACAAGGACTATTTACCATGGGATGGAAGGAAGTAAGGCTTTATTGCCTCCTAACTGCTCTATGGCAGCTCCTCATATGCACAGTCTTATCCCATGGTAAATAAAAGATAAGCCTTTTGCAAGAAAGAGGGCTACGCTACTGCTACTTAGCTTTCATCTGCTGCAAGGTAAAAGTATGGATATGAGGAGTTAACATGGAGAGGCTCACGTATGGTAAACACCAACTTTCCTTCACCACACAGTGAGCAGTTCATATGTTCTTGATTTTAAAGTTGTTAGGGCTGAATAAAGTGATGCTTAGCAGCATCACTGATAAGCATTCTAGATTTTCAGAAACTTTCCTTAGTGTAGTCAGAGTTTAAGTTTAGAGGTGGATTTCTGCATAGCCAAAGCAGCTCAACCAATACAAATCCTTAGGAATATATTAGGATGTATTGAAATGCTATTTTCAGGCTCTATAATACAGCAATTCACACTTCCCTCTCTCTTCCTGAGTCCTAGGTAGTCAGGCCCATGGCACTGAATCAACCTAGCATTTTAGGAGGAGGGATATGAAAAATAATATGACTGCAATGTTTAAAACTCTCTACTCTAAAACATTTTCACAGTTTACCAGTAATATGCAGCATCAACCAAATAATACATGATGGTACCAAGTCAAAGGTTCTCCTGCTATGCAGTGTTTAACATGGCAGTGGACCTCTGACCCACTCCAGCCCTAATGACTATGTTCCTGCTTACAGCTGTGTTAACTAGGGTATGGCTTTTGGTATAAGTTCAAGATCAAACTTGAACACATATCACTAGAGCCATAGTAAGACACCTTAACTATTCTGCTACCACTCTTTGCATTACGGTATATTTTAAAGGCTTTATAAATATTTAGGACATGTGCATATCCTCTCAAACAAATGCCATTGGAATAATTCTATCAGTGCATTGTGATAATCTAGTTTGCCACTCTATGGTGCCGTATTGAGAGAAAATACCACAAAAAAAAAAAATGTTAGGAATCATTCTACATCTATGACAGCTTCTAATTGAGGGACAAATACACTTTTACAAAAAATGACGCATGGGAGAGGGACAGCTTGTATATGATTTAAGTGAACACATTTTCTAATTAAAAAGTTATGATACCTTTCATACATCTGCAATGCACAATTCTGCATAAAGGTTTTTAAACAGCTAGGTTCAGATGAAATTATCTATAACATCAAATTATCAACACACACTTTTCTTATTGCCTGTGTGACTCGATTGTGTGTGTGTGTGGCGGGGGGTAGTGTGCTTGGTGAGGTATTGGTAAATCAACAAGCACTCTCTCTCTACGTCTCCCTACTGCGCAGGAAATATTGTCCCTTGGATTGGTAGAACCTGCATGCCAAAGATCAGTAATGGTGCCCAAAACCTTACCTTCTCCCCAGATGACAGATAACATCACTTTAAAGAAGATGGGAGGATAAGACTACAATTTGTAGGAAAGAAGTATTTACAACTTTATGACTTTATTCCATAAGCGCAAGTGTGTGGAATGAGTCTCCTGTAACAGATTCTTTCCTTTCCTGAGATGATTTTTCATGAGGCAGATCCGACTGGCAGTGAAAGGAATGACCGCAGCAACCTCCTAAAAGGAGAAAGGTAAAATCTGGAATTTCCTGATGCCTTACTGATTATTTTTGACCCCAAGAATTCAAGTGGTAAAACTGAAAAGGATAGTAAATTTAGTTCCTCCTGCACTTACAAGTATGCAATCCTGATACATATGTGAATGAAATGAAATGAAATAAAGAGAAAAAGGAAAGGAAAGGAGGAGAGAAAGGTTGGAGCTGAAACTGGCTAGATCTTTGCAGTTTTTGCCTACTAATCCTTTTACATCAGATGCATGTATATTCAACACTCAGTTTCAATGAAACACAAACACGACATGTACCCTGATTTTTACTAAATATGGTCATAACTTTAACATTTTGCAGCCAAACTAGTCTTGTAGATGAGTGATTAGATGATACCTGCTTTTAGCTAATTAGCTCCTTACTCAGATTTTTTCAAAGCACTCTGAAGGATTTAAATATTTATCTTCCATTGTAAATGCATTAAGCGAGAGGTGTGTGTACCTGAAGTAGGCAAACTGCTTTGAAAAATCACAATGCTTTAGAGAGCGTTATCTGATGTAAAAGGGTGGATAAGCTGCTCCTGTGCCAGAATGTAGTTAAGGCAACACTTTCATAATAGCTCTTCTACAATTTGTGCAATACAAACTAGATAATTTGGAACCCCAAATCAGCTGGAACCAGTATGGGACCTTGCCCTGCAAGTTCATGTGTTGTTCTGGCATGGCAGCGTGTCTGTCAGGTACTGGATTTCTCTGGTCAAGCAAAGTCAGCAACAAGTGTTCATACTGATAGCAAAATCTGAGATAAGAGGCCAGAAAATGGCAGAATACAGCAACTCTAGAATTTTGCAGGGGAACAGAGCAGATCTACTCTTTTATATCCCTTGTAAGTGTCAAATAAAAACTAAATTTAACTGAACCCAGGTCCTGGCTGCATGTTTCTGGGTTGCTGCTGCTATACTAGCCTACAACAAAGTTTAGAGCTTTTGGCACAGTCTAGGTGTTTACACTTTTTTTCCCTATTTAGATCAGGGCTTTTCAAAGTTTTGCCTCTGAAGGGCCATTACAAAGAGGTAATCTTGGATGGTGGGCAACATCAAGGGGATTCATAGGCCATATTTAACCCATAGGTGACTCTTCGGGAATTGCTGGTTTACATGACAGAAGTTGGACAGCAGAGGTTACAAATTGTTATGATCCAAGTATGAGATACAAGTTTTTCCAGTCTTGTTGAGTTTGGAGGCATCACAGCTGTGTTTTTTGTTTTTGTCAGTGA
Source organism: Crocodylus porosus (assembly GCF_001723895.1). Classification (NCBI taxonomy): domain Eukaryota; kingdom Metazoa; phylum Chordata; order Crocodylia; family Crocodylidae; genus Crocodylus; species Crocodylus porosus. The sequence goes on along the minus strand of NW_017728947.1, from coordinate 70,448,072 downwards.
TCAAGGGACACCTAAACTTTATTTTTACTATTGTAGAATGTAGGCATTAGGTGACAAAATGTATCATGATCACTTGAAGGGTGGAGTTGGGTTTTTGCATCATTCACGTACCAGATTCTTGGTCGAGAATAAAGCAGCTGCAGTTGTTGTCTGTTTAATCAGTGAAATATGCCCACTACTCCAAATTGGCAGGATTCATTCCTTTCCAGGCATGGATTGGTCACAGGATCCTACCCCACTCCTACCTACCCTACTCCTGTCTTCTCTTTATTCATCCACCACACCTTAGCCTTACATGGTAGGTAGAATAGAGACAGGCTTGGCACCTGATTGTCCTAGGCCTTTACAGTAAGGCTTGGAAAAAATCACATTCTGGGTCTTCACATGGCTCCACCCCTACACCACACTCGTACCTCTCCAAAGAGATGTTGCCATGGAAGGTGTTGGTTCTTTAAGGATATACTTGCTTAATTCCTTAAAATAGATGCTCTGTATTCACTGCCATAAACAAGTAAAATGCTCTCAAGTAAAAGATCTTTTCTTAGTGGCTGCCTTGGCCCTGCTTCTGACAGCTGAGTTTGGTGATGTTAGGTTGGTAGCTGGTTGTCAAACAAACACGAATCTGAATTGTCAGTCGTTAGACGGTTTTCTCACAGGACTGAGTATGGTTTTCATTTGTGAAAACACTTGTTCACAGTGATAAGTAGATCCAAAGACATACAGCAAGGCAAAAGCTACTTTTCTCACGCAGGCATACTTTTCAGGAGGGGAAGGCCAATATGCTGTAATCTTGAGTTGCCAGTCCCTTCCATTCTCAAGTTCACCTTGCAGCAATTTGAACTTCGATACCCAGATGCATGAGCTTTGAAAGTCAATCAGTTCCAATTCAAATCCTTCAGTGTTCATCCACTGAAAGTACTGCAGTTCTATATATATCACTTTCCCTTGTACTGTCTGGGTTCACAAGTGAAAACATGGGTCCTCTGTTGCAAATCTTGGAATGCTCTTGTGAACTCACTTTCCGGATGTCCTATGTAGTTGCACATATCCCTATCATTCAGTTGATGCTGCATGGAATGGATTTTCAGTCTGGGGAAGTAACAGAAGGCAGATGTTTCGATATCTCATCTGAAAACGGGCAACTTATCACAGAAAGCTTTCCAGTCTTCAGACAGCTGAAGGATGGTTTCCTGTGTTCCTTGTAACCTAGTATTCAAATCATTTAAATATGATATGATGTCTGTCAAAAACATCAGTTTTGTTAGTCATCTGTCATCAGGAAGGTCTGCATATTGCTGACCACTTTCCTCAAGAAACAGCTTGAAGGATTTCAGACAAGCAACAAATCGCTTGAGCATGTTGCCTCGACTCAGCCAGCGTATATTGCTGTGCAGCACTATATCTCCATATGCAGAATCCATATAATTTAAAGTTCACAGAATCTCCTGTGTGTCAGAGAGCAGCGGGCAATCAAAAAGTTGACAATTTTCACAACTGTTGTCATGATTTAATTTAAATCGGAAGATGAGATCTTACTGCACAGGCTCTCCCGATGAATAATACAATGGAAATTCATAAGAGGACATCCAATCTCAGTTTCCAGAAGCTTTACAAATCCAGCTGTTTTACCCGCCATAGCAGGTGTGCCATCAGTGATAACAGAGAACACTTTGTGCAGGTCAATTTGTTGCCATGTGAAAATATCTTTGACAGCATTAAGTATATCTTTGTTGAGTGCTATGCATAGCACTCAAAGAAAACAATTCCTCCTGAACTTCCCCAGGGATAAAATATCGAACAATGATAGCAAGACCGGGGGGGATATCTGTTATGTCTGTGCTTTCATCCAGTGCAAGGCTCATCACATCACAAGCATGGAGGTCTCAAGTCATTTGTTCCCTAACATTAATTTCCATTTCATCTATTCGCCTTTGAACAGTCCTGGACGACAATGGTATTTCATCAATACGAGCAATCATGTCCGTCTTACTCACAAAAATCCTGAAATAGATCCTCAGAACATTTTAAGAAAGAATCCTTAAGTATTCTCCATCTGTAAGACTCTTGCCTTGCCGAGCTATAGCTAGAGCTGCAATGTAACTTGCCTATGTGGAAAAAGTATTTCTAGTTGCACAACTAGGAAAGCTGGCTGGCTGTTTTTTAAATGAATCAACACTTTTCTAATGGATTCATGTTTGTCTGCTCCATTGATTAGAGAAGATCTGGCTCTGTGCTTGGTTGCAAAATGGCGCTGGACACTGGAACAGGAGATATCACACTTCTGCTGTACAGACTACAAACACAACCCCCTTGCTGCACAAAACCATACAATTCTCTTCATGCCAGATGAACCTGTAGAATATCTAACTTTGGTTTGTGTGAACTTCAGGAAATTTTACAGTAGGTAGGCATATAGATACACAATTACGGATAGTAAAAAGACCCAAAAGGCAGCACAAACATTGTAAACAGGAAGACAGAAAGCAGAAAATCAGAAAGAATTGAATAATTTGAGCTGTGTGTAAATCTGGGTAAGTATTTCCAGGAAGACAAGCAGAGAGCAGAAAAGCACACAAAGAAGTGAGCAATATGAAGTGTTTAAATCTAGGAATGCAAAGTAGAGATCAAAATAAACTGAACTGTTTCAATAAAGTAAAAACCCTGAAAAAGATGAACTGGTTTAAGAGAATGACAAACTGAATAAAAAATGACTTAAACGAGCAACATATGCTGAATGATATGAACTGTTTTGAGTGAGCAAAAGATGAATAGGAATCGATGTAAAAGAGCAAAGTAAACTGATTAATGTGGAAAGGGCAACAGCTGAACATGAACTGGTTAATATGGAGAGAGCAAAAGCTGAATAAGAATCGATTTAACAGAGCAAAGTAAACTGAATGGTACAAACGAGTGAGGGAGAGCGCAAAAGCTAAATCTGAAATAATTTTACAAACCAAAATAAACTAAATAATACGCGATCTTCAAATCTTTGCAGGAATCGGCACCGATGGGCTCCTCCAGCCCAGAGGCACGTGCTGGCCTCACGCAGGCAGCGGGGGAGGGGCGGAGCTGGGCCGGTCCCTGCGCCCCGGCCGCGGGCAGCACCGCGGACACGGGCCGGAGGCGCCAGGCTTGTGCTGCCCCCGGCCCGCACCTGCAGCTGCCTCCAGCACGGAGCTCGCGCCGGGCTCTGGGCCGCTCGGCTCGCTGCGAGCAGCCGCGCCGGCCCCGGGGGACGGGTGCAGCCGCGCCGACATCAGCTCCCAGTGGAGGGCTGGGCTTCGCCCTCCCCGCGCGGCCGAGCCCCGAGGCTGAGGAGCCGGGAGAGCCCGGCCCCCGGAAGGGGCTGGCGCCCGCGCCGCTGCGAGCTTGGCTGCGCGGGGGCCCGCCCGGCAGCAGGT
>NW_017728947.1:70437951-70444571 GCF_001723895.1 Crocodylus porosus | reverse complement strand
CTGAGGCGGCACCGGTCCAGCGGCTCCGCGGCCGCCCGCGTGCCGGGCAAGATGGCTTCGCGTGCCCTGCTGTGGCACGCGTGCCGGGGGCTGCCCATCCCCGACCTGGAGAAGATCGCCTTGGACTACATCGTGCCCTGCCTGCACGACATCGGCTTCTGCTACCTGGACAATTTCTTGGGCGAGGTGGTGGGGGACTGCGTGCTGGAGCGCGTGAAGCAGATGCACTACAGCGGGGAGCTGCAGGACGGGCAGCTGGCCGGCCAGAGACACGGCATCGCCAGGCGGCACTTGAGGGGAGACCAGATCAAGTGGATCGGGGGCACGGAGGAAGGGTGCGAGGCCATCAACTTTCTCTTGTCCCTGATAGACAGGCTGGTGATGTATTGTGGTACCAGGCTGGGCAACTACTATGTCAAGGAAAGGTCCAAGGTAAGAGTCTTGCTGTGGTTGAGTTTGTGGTTGTTTCCTAAGGGCTCCATGCCTGTGGGTTCTACCACCGAGTTGCACGTTCCTGACACCTGGCACGTCTCAACTCCCCAGACTGCTCCCAGGACCCAGCATCAATTTTCCTTTTACTCATCTGCTTAAAAGACACAGCAGGTGATAGTGCTTACTATAGCAAAAAAGGCATCTTTTGCCTTTAAAGCATAGTTTATGTGTCTGCTGCCAGATGCAGGAGTAGAGTATGTTATTGTTTATAAACAATTCCTGGATCCTTCACTTAACCCAGCAGCACAGAAGTCGGGGCAAATTGAGAAGCATGTTTTAAGTTAAGCTGTGGAGAGGAATGAATGGAGATTTTTTTTTTTTAAGCTTGTAAAGTAAAGGACACTCATCAGCTGTTACAGTTCTCTTCCTCCCCAATGCCGTGTCCTTTGGGCAGTGGTGTTCAGAAGATGATTGGAAGACAGGCTCCCAGGCTGCTCATATTGTTTATAAAGAAGTGATGAGGTTAATCCTAAATTTATGCACAGTGTACCCACAGAGACAGACCACTTCACTGCTGAGTAAATAAACAAATGTACATAGTAATTAATTAACTAATTCCTAGTGAGAAGTGACTTGAGCCTGAATGAAGGCAGACAAGTATCTTTGGGTAAATCTGATATATTTTATTAGATCAGCTCAAATAGTTGGAAAAATTCTTCTTTGTGCTTGGGGGTTGTGAACCTGAACGAATACTTTCCAATTTGATCCAAAGGGGAAGCTGTATTCCCTTACAAGTTTATGGTGGTCATTTAAGATAAAGTCTACTAATGATGTATTTCTTCTAGTACTTCCACTGGAAGGGCTGGCAAAATGCACGTAAATGCTGATGAACTAATCATAATAGACTAAAGTACTCTGGTTTCCTATTTATTTTAACCCTTTGTCTGCAGCTGGCTATCACAGGTGTTTTTAGCAGTTTTGGTAAAGGTGAGTAGAAGGAGGGAGTTAGCAATATCCATCCACTTGTGCTTGTCCACTGTTAAAATATGTTTGGTTTTGGTTGCAACATTTCATTCATATGGTAGTATTAATCCAGTGAGCTTCAGTCTACATCCTCTTGTCAACTATTTCAGAACTAAAGGATATTGTAATAGCTGTTAGCCTTGCCATTAGAAGTATGAAAAGAAAGATACTTTGCTCTTGTTTAAGGGCGTGCCAGAATTTCTTTGTGAAGAATGTGTTAAGAAGTTGCTACTTGAAATCCGTTTCCCAGTCAGTTTATCTGACATGTAGTTCAGTCAGAGTTGGCTAATGTTGTTTTTATCCTCTGCACCTGTATGGAAATGACATTACCCTCTGTTACTAAGTGTTGTAAAATTCCTCATAGTTCTTATCCGATTTTCATGGTTGGCAAACAATCTGAATTATACATTTTCTTGTAGGTTTCCATTTATGTTTCCTCTTTCTGTGATGTAGCTGTTAGAGCACTGAAAGTTGTATGATTCTTAAAATACCAGGCAAGAGTTTTGGGGCAGTTGCACTTCAAATTTTATTCTAATCTCAGTGTTTTCCTCTAGGTTTTAGGAAAGGGGATAGAGGAGGGATGGAAAGACCTTGAACAGTTAGCAGGGTATGTAAAGAGAACTTTTATGAATCCTTATTAATTGTTTCTTTTGGCATTATCTTAAACTAAATGGGGCATGTGGGAGTTGGGGAATGATGATGTTTCTCAGCAGGAAGGGAGAGGGAATGAAATATTGGCTGTGGCGGGACTTAGCTGTTTCTCAGGTTTTTGGGAATATCCTGAAAAGTTGGCAAATACTAGTCAAGGGACCAGCCTTGTTAGTCTCAAATCAAGTAGAAGTCAATAATAGTTGAATCATTAACCCTATATTGAGCGAATCGTCCTATTAAGCTAAAGACCTGGATGGAGTTGGGACACAGTACGTGAGCTGTCTTGTGTCAATTATTGTACATATTCCCAAGTGCCTGCCTCACTAGTATGGGTAGGTATGGTGGTACCTTGTTGGCCACTAGGAGGAAGAAAAAGAGGATTTGCACTAAAGCAAGAGACAGATGTGCACAGGGGAGATCACCATCACATTCACCTAACTGCATACAAGGAGAAAACCTACATGAGATGTAGCTTGTTGCATTGGTCTGGAACAAACTCTTCTGGGACTTATCTTGGGCTATGAAAAGTTCAAGGGGGGTTTTAAACCAAATTGTGGTATTCTTAGAGCTTTCAGTGTTTGAGAGTTATACTTGTTATAAGAATACATGTTAACAATAATAGCTGACTCTAGATTTTTTTCCATCTAGTAAAATGTGATAATTTTACAAGTGGCTACCGAAATATTGCTATGAACAGATTTCTTCAGCTGTGTAGTGGTAACTGAACACTTGTGTGTGGAAGGTGACAGACTTCAAAGTAGCAGTGCAGAGAAAAGCTACACACTAGTTTGGGGACTAAAAGGAAAGAGTATGGTATTTGAATTAAAATACACAGAGAATTTCTGTTGGAAACTACGAAGAGCACCCCTGTTATGGGAAAAAAAAAAATCCCTTTGAATTTTTGATGATTACAAGTAGTTATTTTACATATCTATTGCAAGATGAAACCTAGAGCAAAACAGTGCCCTCTAGTATTATAGAAAGTTAGTGACCAACAGGGAAGACTTCCTCCAGCTTCGAATAAACCTGGTGTATAACCCAGCTTCCTATCCTGTATAGGTGTTTCTTGGAAGTTTCCTATCCAAGCACTAAGCAGGTCCACCTGGTCAGGACATCTGGTAAACTAATAATAACCAGTGTAATTATTTTAAAGTAAATAAGGTTTGACGTATTTGCTAGATTATATCCACATTTCAAACGTGTAATTTTTTGGAGGCAGAAAAACCTTTAATAACTTAGTTTGAGTTTTTTATCATTAGATTCCAGAGCTTTTCAATTTGATACACATTGTTGTAACTGTCTTGGTGATTATTTGATTTTTTTTTTGGTCAGATAATGGGGACAGAGAGATGGGGGCTAATAACAATCAAGAACAGTTTGTTTATTTAAGATATAAACTTTTGACTACCTGAGGAAGTATTCTGGTCATGGAAGTAACATCTGAGTAACATTGACTGATTTACTTGGCTGAAGTCTACTATTTAGAACGACACATTGTTAAATTTATAGCATATTCAGTTAAACATTAGCCTGGAATATTGGCAGAGAGAGGATTTGCTTAGTGTCTTTTAACTTTCCTGGTTCTATGAGCTGCCATTTGGTCAGTGTAATATGTATAACTATGGATTCCATAAAGGGCATAACAAGAATGACTCTTGTATAATACTGGTAACTTTTCCCTTGTATTTCTGGGGGGATCAGAGTGGTATTTCAGAGACTGGGGTGGGGTGGCGCATGGGGAGGCTTAAGTAGTGGCACAACTGCCAAAAAGTTTCCCCACTACTTGTTAAAAGAAGAAGGTAACCATGAACCTTGCCCAGTTCTTTGAAAGAAAGGGTTGTAGGTGCCTACCTCCCAGAGAGGGCTGGGATTAAGACATATATTTGTCCCCAGTGTTTCATGCTGCCTGGTTCTAGGCAGCTTTCTGCTTTGAATGGGATCTGAAACAGCCAGCACCTGATTCTCCTCCATGCATTGTATGGGGAGCATATGTGGCTCCCTAGGCCACATCTCCATGAGCAGGGGCATGTGGTTGCTTCAGGGAAAAAAACAGTGGTACAAATTCGTGTTGCTGCCTTTTGCCCCGGTACACACCCCTGCATGCAGGGTTAGCAAAGGGAAACATGCTTCTGGTGGGGTAGAGAAGGCTGGGGCTAGCACCTGGGCTGGCCCCAGCAGCGTTACGTGGGTGTTGGGTACGTTTCGGGCAGCACATGCTGCTGCCGCGTACTCCACCCCACTTTATTTCTGTTCGCTTATACACCAGGATCTCTCAGTATTTAAACCAAATCATAAGCGCAGGGTGCATTTTTGCGGTGCCTCATAATTCATGTGTGTGCTCACGTTGATGCAGCCATAGGGGCTAACACAGGGGTTCTGCTCCAGGAGCCAGACATTTGAAAGTTCTGCATTGCAGCATCTAACTTACAGGCATCTGAGTCCCTTATTGGATCTAGCTTTAAGCTTTGGCTTCAGTTGTTAGTTAGGAGGGATGAGGGTGCTCTGTTCTGGCACAGACCTTGCAAATCAGGACTTGGAGAAAGTTGCAGTTCAGCGATATGTGGGACCTGAGGTTTTTGTTCCATGGGGAAAATGATCTCAGATTTCCAAAATGTTTGTTTTGGAAAATTTCCAGCCCAAGATCTCTGGGCTGCTGAAGAACTGAGCCACTAAATTTAGGAGCTCAGGGAACCCAGTCTCTTGGACAGTCTTCTAAATGGGCTGCTGCAGAGACTAAGAGCTCTCTGACAGCTGCAGCCTGAAACCTGAGGAGCCTCTGCTCTAGGCAGGCTGCTGGGGGTGAGCAGATAAGGAGTGAACTGGCAAGAAACCAACTCGGAAGTCAACCAGCCAGGTTAACGCAGAATCCAACTGCTCCCATTCAGGTAAATGGCCAGATTATCCAAATCACATGAAAATATCTTAAAAACCTGGATGTTTCAATTGGATGTTTTAGTGGGAGCTGAACTTTTGTGAAAATGTTCCGTTCTTCATAAAGGCGTTTTCACTCTCTGCTTCATGCCTTGCTTCTGCCTCATCTTTTACCTGTAATCGCAGCACTTCCTTCCCTTGCCCACATCAGTATGGCATCCAGCACTGCTCAACTTGTGCTCTACAGATGAGAAAGTTTTTTATTTACTTTTTTCTTAGTCTCTGGTGCTTCATAAGGGGTGTTGGTGGCAAATCAAGGAGCACCATTTCCACAGCCAATCATCCAGGAGCTCTTGGGTAGCTCCTGAAACATGGGCCTTCTATCAAGGGTCCTGCTCAACTCCCCATGCTCCCAGGGATTTAACTAGTCCATGACCTTTCAGAAGCTCTGGCTGAACAATTATACCAGTTGCCTTGCAACTCTTGTGGGTGAATTTTTTTGTCACATTTAAAAACAAAGCAACGCTCAGCAATGTTACTTAAAATTAAAATGCAAAGTGAAGCATTTCAGTTTTTGGTTCTAGGTGCAAACATAAGGAACCGTGTAACAGGAGAGTGATTATCAAATTGCAGAGTACTAACCACATAGAAATATAATAGTTTATTATATGTTACAAAGGATTTTATGATACTTTCATATCATAGCAGCAGCATGCTTTGCAATTAGTTTACAATGGAAAGTCTGATGAATACTGGTATCCAGAAAAATGCATAATTTTTCTTTCTCTTTTTCTAATCAAATGCACATGTTTTGGCATAATGGTTGGGTTCAAATCTGTTCTTCTGGAGAACTGCCAGAATGCCCAGTGTTCACCAGAGTCCAGAGCCACTGGAACTGTAAATACAACAGACAAGTCGTTTTATGATATCTGACTGAGGAATTCAGTTTTGGCAAAAATCCTAGAGCAGTTGCCTTGGCTCAGCATCAGAGCTGATGTTTATATCTGTGTTTGTCAAGCAAGATTAGTTAGCTTGGTTAATTATACACAAGAATGTATATTTTTTTCTTGACAATCAGAATGTTAAAAGACTATAAATCTTGATGTATTTCCTCTTACATTTATTCTTGCTTGTATTATGGTTAGTGACTTTCTAAAACATTAAAAACTTTTTTTAAAAGAAGTCTTTATGGAAATGAGCTTGCAAGAGGCATTTATTTCTCAGGGGTTCCTGCTCTGCTTAGCAGGACTTTGATGTTACAGCCACAGCAGTGTTCTGTAAACAACTGGGCTCAGAAGTACAGTTCCTTTGGCTGCCTTTTCAATCAGCATTTTGGGTGTCATAGATTTCATAGACATTAGGGCTGGAAGGGACCTCGGAAGATCATCGAGTCCAGCTCCCCGCCCAAAAGCCAGGAAGTCAGCTGGGGTCATAGGATCCTGACAAGATAAGCATCCAATTTGCTCTTGAAGGTGTTCACTGTAGGTGCTTGAACCACCTCCGCTGGCAGACTGTTCCAGACCTTGGGGACTTGGACAGTAAAGAAATTCTTCCTTATGTCCAGCCTGAAATGGTCTTGGAGGAGTTTATGACTGTTTGACCTCGTCATCCCTTGGGGCGCTCTGGTGAACAAACGTTCCCCC
>NW_017728947.1:70424542-70437851 GCF_001723895.1 Crocodylus porosus | reverse complement strand
TTTTCTGGACTCTCTCAAGCTTCTCCGCATCCTTTTTGAATTGTGGAGCCCAAAACTGGATGCAGTACTTCAGCTGCGGCCTCACCAAGGCCGAGTACAGGGTGAGAAGGACATCCTGGGATTTGCTTGAGAAGCACCTATGGATGCAAGCCAGGGTTTTGGTCGCTTTACTAGTCGAAATATTACAGGTAGTAGTTAAACTTTTAAAAAACCCAGGCTCAAACATTTGGTGCACACAGTACCTCACCATTTATTACATTCTTAATTTAATACACCTGGGACCTTGTTCAGAGTCCATTAAAGTATATGGAAGGGTCCCCATTGTCTTCAATGGGCTCCTGATCAGATCCCTGGCCAGTGGGATGGTTCTTGCCAACTCTTTTCCTTCTCTTCTAATAAAAAAAAAAAAAAAAAAGAAGAAGAAGCATCAGCTAAATGCTCAGTGACCTTTTCTGTAACCTTTGTCAGGGACTATCCATAGGTTTTACAGTCATAACATAACACAGCAGAGCTAGGGGAAGACGCATGACAACTAATCCATTAAGGAAATGGTGAAATCTTGAATAGCATGAAGAATTAAATGGTTAGTTTACCCCGAGGGAGGCTTAGTGGGACTGTGCTTGTGTCAGTGCTAGCAGGATGAGGGCCAAGGGAAGTGTAATTAAAGGATTATTTATCTAATTCCATTGTCTCTAGCCTCAAATGCAACAGTTTTTTGAAAAGCCTTCTCATACATCCGTTCTTCATTGATGAAAAATGACAGGACTTGGGAAATACAATCTGGTGTCCCTGTGATTAGTTGATGATGTTTGTTTGGTTTTTTCCCCCATTACCATGAGGTAAACTGGAATAGCACAAGCCCTCTTTACATCAGTGGACTACTTTACTTTCAGTAATTATACCAATACAAACCTCCAATATGTTACACCTATGTAAAAATCCAGATGGTAAACAGGCCCTAAGTTGCTATGCTTGTAGCTCAGTCAGAGACCTGCTTCTTTTGCAGGGGCAAAAGCTGTTGGGTGGCAGCTAGCTCCTGTGAGACCAAAGCTGTCATGCAGCCTTTACTTCGTCAGAAGTCTTGGCCTCTTTTTTTTGTGGGTGTGCCCAGCTGGCCTCAAACATCTGGTCACGTGCCGCTCGGGCCCGGATATTCAGTGGTGTTTGTCTGTCCATCCCTGCTGTTATGTTGAGTGGGTGCCTCTTTCTGGTGTAGTCTTTCAGCAATCTCTCCTGCCACAACTTCGGATCTTGTTTCAGTGGTTGGTGTCCGACTACCGGGGTTCTCTCGACTATGGGATGGCTATCGGTTAATCTTCTGCGAGGCTCCACCTCCTCTGTACCTCGCCTGTATACCCAGCCTTAACGGGTCACAGTTATTCTCCTGGCCAGGCTTCTGGCTGTTGAACCCCTGACTCCCTTTACGTGGCCGATGCAGTCTGCCCTGCCTACATCATGGGTTGCCTGCGGTCAGTTGTCTGGTCTATGAGCCTGCCACTTTCCCCAAAAGTTAGCAACTCTTCCAGAGACTTAATAATACTTAGGATGCCTGCCCTGACCTACAACCCCTCCAAAAGTGGGAAACACAAAATCTAAACCAAGAAAAACTACAGATGCAATCTGAGGGACCCCTTAGTCCCCTCTCCTAGGCCCCTTCTTTGGCCTGGCCGCTAACAACGTGTACAGACCCTAAGGTCTATTTCAGGCTCAGTAGGTGGTCGGCATCTCCTGTAGGCTCTGCCACTGTTCCGCAATCTCGTTGTCCCGCCTGGGGCTGCTTAGGGCCACCGGTAATCCTCCCACAGGCATCTGTCCACCCATCCCTCTCCATAACCACACCACCGAGGGCTATTGTCCCGCTGCCCTTGCCTCCTGTCTCCCGCCTGGCGTACCTCTTCGGCTTCCCTGGTGCCCTCAACGGTCCCACCTGGTTTAATGACGTAGATTATGCTGGCCTCTGTAGCCCCTCGGCTGTCGTGATTGACGTTGGCATCTATCTGCATCCCTTGGCTCTCTTCTCCAGGTTCCCAGTCCGGAGGAGCCGCCCTCGGCTCTATTCTCTCCCCGTGGCAGCCAGCAGTCTCTGGCTTGCCACGTGCTCTGCCATGTTCTTTCCTGCCGGGGGAATCAGCTTCTGGCTCCCATTGCCCCTGCAGGACCTCCAGAGCGACCTCTCCTGCTGGTGCTCCTGCCAGCATCGATTCCCCCTCTTCCTTGCCACCGGCCCCTTTTATCCCCGCCAGACGGCTTCTGCGGCTGATGTCATCCGCCGGCCATAACTTTATAAAGACATGGCTAACGTGCCATGCGGGTCCCACCTCTAGCTCTGCTGCAGATCCTGCTGCAGGTAAGCAGTTTTTCTTTTCTTTTCTGTTATTTTCATTTCTTTCAGCGGGTTCCTGACCCCAGGGCTCCCCCCTGGTTCTTTGGGGTCTATCCCTTTGTTTGTCCCTGTGACACTGGGCTTCCAGGTCTTACGGGATTGTGAGACTGTATCATCCTCCATTGGAGCCCCTCAACCTCTTCATGCTTCAGACAGTTTGCAAAAGAGACTTATCCTCGTGAACTTGACGGATCTTCACCATCATTTAGCATGAGATGTAACTTTTTCCCTTTTGTTATTAACATTTTGTGCTGCATCTTTTTCAGGGTGCTTAGTATGGAATGCTTTGTCTAAGACAATATAGTTTTAATAGTATTCAACTGTCCTAAACTGAAATGCATTTATGTGCTTTGTGCTGATACAGGAGAGCAGGTATCCTGCAAGGTAAGCCTGTTCATTTCTGTAAGAAGATCCAGATATCTGTATTTACTTGGGTGCTTTGGGCATTATTCTCCTTCTCCTTTCCACCTCCCTCCTTTCCTTCCAGCTTCATATGATGTTATAGAATGAGTTTGCTCATGAAGCCCCTGAGTGCTCTGCTCACTGGTCAAAAGTGAAGTAGTGGCAAGATGTTATCTTAAGCTTTGACATATCAGGATCTAAACATCTGCAGTCAGCTTTTGCTACCCTAACAATGCCAGTTTCATGATCAAACCCTTAATCTGATATAATATTGAAGGTTTAGAGTCAGGACTCTGGAAGAGCTATGGCGTAGTTTAGTAGGCAAAAAGAGTAAGGGTTCCCCCTGCCCCAGTTGTCAGTTCAGTGAAGTTAGCATAACATGAGTGACTAGCCCTATTAGGATATAGGCTATACCATTTGGTAGCCTATTACCTGACTGTGTTCTAGTTTATATTCTCCCTCCAGATAACACAGCAAACTGACCCAGGTATTGGCTTACATCTTCACTTCATCATGTTAAGATAATCTGTTTCAATTAACATGATAAAAAATCAAAACCTCTCTGTCCCTAAATGTGGCCTTTGAAGGGAATTGTTTATAGTGCCTGGACATGCCTGCAATTCGTATGGAATAAATCTCCCTTCAGGATGGTGGAAGGTAAAAAAAAAAAAAATAAGAAAGATGGTCCAAGTTTATACAATAATGAGCAGAAGTCACAATGTTTGCTGAGTAACTAAGGACATCAGTGGAAGCATATTTTTGTCAGACATTTTAAGAGCACGCTTACGAACAACAACAAAACATAGAATTTTATTTCTCTAGAAATAATGGGTTTTTTTAAAGCAAAACAGGTGACTATGCTTATGCTTTTCTACTGGATTTCCCTCCCTACCTCACACTAGTCAGTGGGAGATTGCCCGCTGAATACTGAACTGTCTGCTGTGTACACTCAGATTACAATAGGTGACTTGTAAGAATAAGAAACTGGATAAGGGAGGTTTTGCAAGAAGTGTTACCAATTTTAGATTCCTGAAAACAGAAGATGTGTATATACCAACTAGAGGGACATTCAGAACCTGGCTCAGATTTACCATTACTCTAATCCTTCTGTGATAATGTCTAAGACTAAAACAATGTAGTTAGAAAGCAGCGAGTGAGAGAATATGCTTTCTAAGTCTGCGTGAAAAGGTTTTAATCGATTTAATAAAGGAGCCCTTAATTAGAGATGGAAAAGACATTTACTACCTGTGTACACACTGGTAAACGGCTCCCCAGCTAGCTAATCATTGTTTTGTTACTGTAGTATACATTGTTGTATGATACCTAGGCAAAGGTTTGGGTTTGCACCCATTTCCTGGCAATTGGATTTAAACTTTTTATGGTTTAAAGAAAAGGGAATTGACCAAAGACCAATCATGCTTTCTGTTTAGCTAGGAGGAAAGAAGTTCATGCCAAATAAATTGCATCCTGCTGTCAAAGCTGTTCACAGGCCTGTCATTCTGACACCTCACCACCCCTGACTTTTGCTTGAAGCAATTTGGAGAGAGACTGAAGGTGCAGACATAAGTGACAATTTTCACCTGATCTGGCCCCTGAAAGCATTCTACAGCTGTGACCAAACACAAGTGCGCAGCTGAAGAGCACTTTAAAAGGGCCTGATCCCATGAAATTCTTGAATCCTCATTACATGAGGGTGCTCCAAAGCACAGTGCCCTCAGTAACTTGTGTCTGTGTGCATTAGCAGTAGGGCTGAGCTGCCCTGCTCCCAGCACTGTTTTCAGAATGGGAGGGGAAAGGGAGTGGAGGGAGCTCATTCTGGGGGTTGCCCAGCCAGCACTGGAGGGTAGAGAGGGTGGACAGGGGAAGGGGGGGGAAGAGGTGGCAGGCAGAGGTGGGTGGTGGCTCCAGTCCAGCCTCTGCACCCTCCAGGAGTGCTGTGCAACCCCCAGAACAAGCTCCCTCTGCTCCCTTTCTCCCCTCCCATTCTGAAAACAGTATTGGAGCTGGAAGGGGGAAGAAGGGCTGTTGTGAGGGGAGGGGAGAGCTGCTCTAGGCTCGCAGCCACTCTAAACCAACTACTGGGACACAACAGCGAATGTCTGTGGAGCACCATGAGTAACAACAAGGAGCTGCTTTTCTGTCTGCACTGGCAGTGTACTTCCCCCTACCCCACTCATGGATAAACTCTGAGGGACAAAGAGGGGGTGTTTTTACAGTTGTTTTTTCTTGTAGTTGTCGTCTAATGGGTTTGGTGAATTGAGAAAATTATTGGTACAAGGCAAAATCGATATTAGAAGTTAGCTGATTTAATTCTTAAATATGTTATCACTATGACTTTTTTGTTTTTGAAAAACCTTAAATAGATTTTACTAGATTGACAAATGTTTCCATTGAGTAGGTTTAGCTGAGCATGGTAAAGGCTGGAGATGCCACCAACCATCAACTATTCTGTCCTTGGTTGTTTGGGTTTTTTTTAAATACTTGGTGGAAGTTACAAAAATACTGCACAATATGTGTTAAGGTCTTTCCACAGTTCTGAAAACAAAGATCTATCCTTCTGTAAAACCTTGCAGGCTGGAATTAAAGAACATTAAAAAAAATATTAACACTCATCTACTAATTCCACAGTCGCGCATTGGCCTATTTCTAGGTCTCCTTTCCCAATCTAAAAGGGTAGATAGTATGTTTATCCTCTTTTATCCTGAAGCAAAAAATACTGATAGTTGTATCAATTTAAATGTATTTTGCTTATGCACTGGTTTGGTTTTCTTTGCTGCATTTTTATTAAAAAAAGAAAGAGGAAAATATTCTCAGCTGTTCAGCAAAGCACTTAAGCATGTGCTTGCTTAAAGACTTCTTGAAATCAGTACAACTCAATTAAGTCCCCAATTCAGAACATGATTTCTGAGGAATATTTTATTTTGTTTCCCTGAAGCCTGGTAACTTATGTACCATTTGTCTGTCTAAGACTTTTAATGGGAAATAGTTTTTTTTGTTACTACAGATGTATGGTGCTGAGCTGAGTGAGGACTAGCACCTGATGGAAGCATCTTTAGTTGAAGCTCAGATTACAAATAAATAGTGCTTCTTGTCTGTCCTTGTATAAAGATACATACTTGTATCAAGTGTCTCACTCATTATTTTTATGCCGGTAGGTTCACGGTGTCCTAGGTGCTTTGCTAATACATGGGAATACAGTACATGATCTGCATAATTTACCATTAAAAACCTTGATGCTACACTGAGCTCCATGCAGATGGACCTGTGTGCCAGCCCAACATACTGCTGACGTTGTAGGGCTCTGTGGGACCAGAGGTCCATCCATGCAGAATTGGGGTCATTGCAGGCCTAGGGTCCAAGAAAACAACACATGAAGCTGCAGGCCTAAGAGGTTGGGGAGACGGAGGCAAAAAACCTGTATATTATACAAAATGAAATACTCTCCAGCCTGGCTGTTTTTAGCTGTGTGTAGTATCCATAGGCAACCTAGTAAAACTTAATTTAAAGAAGAGGCTTAACGGTAGTGGAGAGTGGTTGTAGCGTGAATGTTATGGTATGTCCTAATGCTAATGTATGTTGTTCATTTGTCTGCCACGTGTTGTGTATATAAATAGAACCGGGTCTCCCAGGATATATTGGCAACCCTGTACTTCATAGGATTCACCAGTATTTCCCTTTCCTTAACTGATTAACTTGTCATCTGGTTTTCTTTGTCTGTACTATGATTTTGAGGCATGTGTATGGTTTCTGAACCAAGCCAACAGAAAAGGTCACTGAGTGGTTAAGTATTTTCCAGACTTCCTTTTCACAGGAGGAGGAAGAAGAGAATTAGTAATGCCAATCCTTCTGGCCAGAGATATTAAAATTAAGCATCTGATAGTGATCCAAGACCAAAGAGTCAAGGTTGCACATTTAACATTAAATTCCTGAAGTCATATTTAGATGGCTAATTGACATAAAGGGACAGTGTCAGTTTTAAAATTGTGCCTCTGGTTTTAAAAATAGTTGGGCTTTGTTTTTTAGCACCTAGAATCTAAGATAACTAAAACTCAGATTGGTTTGAGAACGGTTATTGTTCTTCTCTGTTTCAGTTTATTTGTGCATTTGCTGCTGCCTGGTCTGTTTCACAACTTGCCCTATACACAAGTTGTTGTTAGTTGCTGTCCTACAATGTCACACAAAGATTGCATTGTACTAAGTGTTTTAGAAACCTGTAGGTAGGACATGGTTTTTGCCACGAAATGCTTATAATCAAAGGCACCAAACCTGTAAACACATACTCATATGCTTAAAAATAAGCATGTGAGCAGTTGTATTGAAGGCCCCAATGCTGCTGTGCCCCCAGACTCCTGCTGTCATGCAGAACTGCACTGAAATCTGGTCTCTCAGAATCTCCCATAAGCCGCTGCTTCAGTAAGCTGCATTGGAAGCAGTTGCATAAGTCCCCCAAGAGCAATGCAGTGGAGCAATATGTTGCAAGAATGGATGGAAGGAAAAATTGGTGCCTGAAACCATTTGGCTGGTGTAGAGATGCTGCTGCATCGCTAGTAGTGCTAGTGCCATTTTGCCTTTTAAACTAGGAAGGATTTTGTTTTCTAGAGCAGATGCAGACAGCAACTTTCCCTCTAAGCCATGCAGTGTGCGTAATCGCACAGGCACACTCATGCCGTGGTGCCAGGTGTGCTTGCATGGCCGCACACACCTCACAGTGTAGAGGGAACGCTAGCAGCCAGCATTTGTGGAACAGCAGTCCCTGTTGCTTGATAGTGCTTGATAGCACATTTCCAGGGAATAATTGTCACTAGGGGTAAAAACAAGACGAGTGGTAAAAATAGGGCAACCTGGGTTCAAATATGAACTCTGGATGCATCCAGCTGAGTATATGCATGTGGTTTGTGGTGCTACAGAGCCATCTGCGGTGCCACAAACTGCATGTGCAGCACATGCAAGTGTTCCTTGCACTGCTAATGTCTCTTTGAGGCTGGGAGATCCTGGTGTCAAAAAATGGCATGGCGGAAAAAAAGCAAGGCGATGCATGAGGTGGCAGCATGCACTGCCTGAAACTGGAGCCTGGCCAGCTGGAGCCATACTCCAGTTGCCGGCTAGGCTCCACACACCTCAACTGCCACTGCTGAAGCCTCGGAAGGCCCCCAGGACAGGCTGCTGGGGCCAGCCTCTCTTAATATCCCTGGGGCAACTTACCACACACCAGAGCATGAATGCACAGGCATTTCCCAGGGACAAGTAGCAGCAGCACAACTATGTGCTACTGCTATTTGTCCCCAGGGAAATGCACTTGTGCGCTGGTCTGGACTCGCCCTTTGACGTTGCCATGCAGTGAGAATTTGGGCAGCTGCTTAACTTCCTTGGGTTTGGATTTTCCCACCTATTTAAAAAAAAAAAATTAATACTTAACAACCTAATGAATCACTTAGAGCTGCAGCTATGAAATATAGGACTGCGTGCTGAGATCTTAGCGAGTTACCTTGTTTACTCGATTCCAGGATAAACTAGTTATTCCCCACATTCGACATGGGGGGGGAAAACAAAGACTCATCTTAAAATTGAGTCCCAAGTAAAAATGCAGTACCTGAAGTCAGAAGAGGTGGCAGGAATCCAGGTAATGGAGGCATGGGGCAGAACAGAACCTGGGGGGTGAGAGAGTATATGTGGGGAGTAACAGCTGGGGTAAGGCTGCTTGCTCTCCCCTATTGCTTGCCTCCCTGCCATTACTTTCCCTGCTGCAGAGATGAGGGGAGATGATGACTCTCCAGTAATTAGATTCTCTACATGGAAAATTCTAACAAACTTCCATGTATAGAGTCCAGTTTTTTGGTGGTTGTCTTAAATTCAAAGTTGTCTTGGATTCAGATAAATGTGGTAATTGTCTTGGGTTGCTTAGGTTAGGTCAACACACAGTTTTATTGGTGCAACCTTTGGGTGGGGATGCATTTGATCCTTTTTTTTTTTCTTTTTTTTTTTACTAATATACTTTTACTGATCTAATTTTAGCCTAGATGCAGCTGTAGTATAATGCTTAAATAGTTTTATTTCCTTTCCTATACTGGGTGAGGGGGAGGGAGTGGTGAAAGCAATTCTAGTACAGGGATATTCATACTAATATATCCTCATCCATGTTAGAGGTGCTGTATTGATTTAGCTATACTGGTATCAGTGCAGCAGAACAACTTTTTTGTGCATGTAACACCTTAGAGTTGAAAGATTAAAATGCTCCCCATGTTGGTTGCAGCATAGCATAAATTATTTGTTATGGTAATTTATCTTTGGTAATGTAAATGGATTTTTTTCCATAAATATCCATTTACACAAAATCTGTTCAGGGATAAATGCACTGTTAGCTAGTTGCCTTCCAAAAATGCAGGCTTAGTGTCATTCCAAAGTTAACAGCAGTAATAACTGATCTCGTCAATTAGCCTTTATTTGGTGGTACTGCTGTGATAACAAAACACCAGAGTATTGTTCATCTCTCTGCTTCTGGAGTTCAATAGAGTCTCTGTTGTTTGAGATACCAAGACTCCTTGATGTTACCTAGACAGCATATAGGGACTGTAACTGGGTTGCAGAGGGGCAAGTTATTTTGCTTCTGCACCTTTTTAAGCTGCCCTAGGAGAACCCCTAGCACAGGGGCAAGAAAAGGTTTGCCTTGGCACAGGGGTCAGTAGCTCAGCAATGGATTCTGGTCTGCTGCAAAACCCTGAAGCAGTTTCTGGAGCTTGAAATGGCCCCAGGTTCCTCAGCAGTTTTACATCTAGGGGATAGGTTATGGATAGGGTCCTACCGAATTCACAACGGAAGTGGGGTGTGCTGCACCCTTAATCTTGCAAGCTCCCTTAGTTTAGCAGGTTTCCCTGTACACCTCCCACCGCTGATTGATGGAGGGGTCCCACTTGCAGCTTGCTCCTAATCAGCAGGGAGACAAAAAATGTGGTTTTAAATATGGTTCTGTTTTTGCCTCGACACCAGTCAGCAGCAAGCAGCCGGGTCACCAGGGTGCCTCAGCCAGTCGGCAGTGGAAGATAAAAACGGTGCCATATTTAAAACCACATTTTTTGCCTCCCTGCCAATCAGGAGTGAGCTACAGGTGGGGCCCCTCCACCAATCAGCAGCACACAGAGGAACCTGCAAGATTAATGGAGCCGCAGCACACTCTACTTACGCTGTAAATTCTGTAGGGCTTCAGTTATTTACCTTTGCCTCCATTCTTCCTGGTTTGTGCCCCAGAAGCTTCACCACCAGAAGCTTTTATTCCTCCTATTCAGAGGAGCATTATGCATACAGCACAGTGTGCATTAGCTGATGCAGTCCTGTGGGCAGTATTACTATCTCTCCCTGAGACCACAGGTTAGGAATAAATTAATAATAAAAGGAACGTGAGCCAGGCAAAATTTCTGGTTAAGTTAGGTCAGAAGAGTCGGCCCTGATATTAGTGCTCTCAGACGGCTTCAAAGTACAAACAGTTACTTTAAATGTTGCGAGGGAAAGGTATTGTTTAATATATCACAATTCCTGTCAGTATTCCTCTGAGCGATTTAAAAGCAGAATTGTAAAGATCTAAGGGCTGACAGGGAATTAGAGAATCAAATATTAAAGGCATCATGAAATTATCTCTCCGCTGTATATACATATGTATATATGACCACTTAACAAAATAACTTTAAGAAGATTTATTTGCTGGTTACCATGCCTTTATTCCCCCCTGAAAATCTAAACTTAAGGGGAACTTCTTCACAGATTTCCTTAATGAGCTCTCACTTACGAATTTGCTTTTCTACAAGGCTGAGCTCTCAGTCACTGTGTCTCTGGTGGCTCATTACAGAGGACTTTCTTCATCCATATTGAATGTTTATGATGCCTTCTAGTTAGAACAAGTTTATTTTAGCTTTGTTCCTGGGAAATATTTT
The DNA here is from genome assembly GCF_001723895.1 of Crocodylus porosus. Taxonomy (NCBI): domain Eukaryota; kingdom Metazoa; phylum Chordata; order Crocodylia; family Crocodylidae; genus Crocodylus; species Crocodylus porosus. The sequence goes on along the minus strand of NW_017728947.1, from coordinate 70,427,144 downwards.
TAAAAAGTGGGGGTGGGTGAAGTAGTTTGTGTTTGGATGATGGGGAAGGCTTAAAATGCAGGTAAGAAAATTCCTAAAATCAATTTAAAACAGGCTTTTTGTTTTCCAAAATTAAAAGAATGTACATAAGAATTGAAAGTGTGTGTGTGTGTGTGTTTCTGGGGGCAGGGGCTTGCAGTGAGAATGAGAAAAGAGAAGTGTGTTGCCCACATGTACTGTAAGCATGCTTTTCCTTCCCTCAACAGTTTCTCTATGAAGTGTACTCTGGAGTAAAGTTTGTGTTTGATTGCTGATACGGTCACGCTCTGCACGTAGCACTGTCATTAAGCCATCATCCAGCTGGCCAGGAGCCAGAGCTCAGCAGTGAAGGGGCGGTCTTTCTAAAACGAAACAGCTTTTATTGATATGTCGATGTGCCAAGCATGTTTACATCTGCTAATTGGAGACCGAACCTGAATATCCTGACTGAAAGAAATTAATTGGCAATAGCCTTTTAAATTTCAGTCTTACAGTGATGGCATGGCTGCTCTCAACATATAGTAAGTGTATCTATTCTAAAACTACTGCTGTGTGCACATAAAAGAAATGCTCATTAATAAAATTTCTGCATGAAGAGAAGTTTAAATTAGATAATAATTAAAAGATCCTCTCTGTTTTCAGTATTGTAGCACAGTAGAAAAAGTGCATGAGCAATGAGAAATGTTAATTGCAGCATCTAGAAAAATGTGTGCATGAAAAAGACATGCCTTTCTGATACAAGAGAGGAGATGAATTCTTATAATGATTAGAAGAGACAAGGGTGTTCATTTGGAAGCAAAACTGTAATCCTATTGCCTAGTATTCTAATCAACTTCCTTTATTTCTTCTATCTTCAGCATTTTCATAGATTCATAGATTGTAATGCTGTAAGGGACCTCAGAAGATCATCGGGTCCAACCCCCTGCACCAAGCAGGAAAGACAACTGGGGGTCACGTGACCCCCAGCAAGGTGACTGTCCAGTCTCCTCTTGAGATTTCCAGAGTAGGTGATTGCACCACCTTTGGAAGGAGCTTATTCCACCCTGACTGTGAAGAAGTTTTTCCTAATGTTGAGCCTGAATCAATCTTCCAGGAGTTTGTGGCCATTACTTCTAGCTTTCCCTTCGGGTTCCCTGGTGAACAGTTGCTCACTGAGCTCTTGATGTACTCCCCTAGTGTAGTGATAAGCAACTACTATAAGACCCCTCTCAGCTGCCTTTTCCTCAGGCTGAAAAGTGCCAGATCCCTCAGCCTTTCCTCGTATGGCTTGCCTTTTAAGACTGATAATACAGGTGGCTTTTCTTTGGACTCTCCAGCTGCCGTCTCACCAGTGTTGAGTAGAGCGGAAGAATCACCTCCTTGGCTTTGCTGGAGATGTATCAATTGATGCATGCCAGAATATTATTTTCCCTAATGGCTACAGCATTGCACTGCTGGCTCATGCTCATACTATGGTCTATTATTCCCCCAGGTCCCTTTCATTCGTGGTGCTAGTCAGTTTGGTGCTGCCAAGCCTGTAGGTGTGTTAGAGGCTGTGTGTCCCGATGTGGAGCACTTTACGTTTCTCGACGGTGAACTTCATCAGATTCTGATCCGCCCAACTTGCTAGCCTGCCTCGGTCTGCCTGTATCTATAGCCTGTCTTGAAGCATGGCCACACTTTCTGCTGAAAATGCAAAGTGATCAAAAGTAGCTAATTCGAAGGCAGTCTGGTAGCCATGACAACAATTGTATTTTTGGAAAGCAAATGTAATCCAGAAAACATGTTCAAGAGTGAGTGAACTTGGCATAGGGCCACCACCATTTCACTCCCAGAAAATGCTTTCCAAACACCAGCTGGAGAGGTTGCCTTCAAGGTAGCCTCACCTCCCTGTTACTGAAGTCCTGTATCTTAAGAGCCCAACTTCTCAGGAGATTGTAGATTTTTTTTCCTTATGTTTTCTTGTAGCTTTCAGACACCATCATCTCTCCTTCATGCTATCCTCTTCATTTTGGGTTCACAGGAATCTATTGACAATGCTGTAAACTGAGCAAAACTATTGCTCTCAGTTCTGATTTGTTTAGTGTAAGGGTGGCCAGCTTGCAGCATGTGTGTTGCAAATGGCACTGATAGCCCATGTGTGGCACCCAGCAAATTGAGGAGGGGACAGATAGCACGGGACAGATAGGACAAGGAGCAGAAAACAGAGCGGCAGATGAGGCAGGGAGTATTGGGCAGGAGATGGAAAGAGCAGTGGATGAGCAGGGGAAAGGTATTAGTGCTAATTGAAGGGCATGTGTTGAGTCTGTAGCACACCTGTCAAAAAAGCTGGCCCCCTTTTTGACTGGTAGCTACCCAATTTTATCTATCCTTACACTTTTCTCAAGCACATCCCAGGATGTCCTTCTCACCCTGTACTCGGCCTTGGTGAGGTCACAGCTGGAGTACTGCATCCAGTTTTGGGCTCCACAATTCAAAAAGGATGTGGAGAAGCTTGAGAGTCCAGAAAAGAGCCATGCGCATGATCAGAGGTCAGGAAAGCAGACCTTACGATGACAGGCTGAGAGCCATGGGGCTCTTTAGCCTGGAAAAGCGCAGGCTCAGG
>NW_017728947.1:70411201-70424442 GCF_001723895.1 Crocodylus porosus | reverse complement strand
CCCCAAGGGATGACTAGGTCGAATGGTCATAAACTCCTCCAAGACCGTTTCAGGCTGGACATAAGGAAGAATTTCTTTACTGTCCGAGCCCCCAAGATCTGGAACAGCCTGCCACCTAGATTGAACTCCTTCAGGAGCAAATTGGATGCTTGTCTTGCTGGGATCCTATAACCCCAGCTGACTTCCTGCCCTTTGGGTGAGGGGCTGGACTCGATGATCTTCTGAGGTCCCTTCCAGCCCCGATGTCTATGAAGTCTATGAAAGATCTACCACCAATGCCAAATGGAGCAACTTGACTTCTGAGTCACAGCTCCTTGTTTTTACAATTGACAGTCTTCGGAGAGCTTGCAAGAGCCTGAAGGAAAAGTAGACTTTACTATCTATCTGTATGATGTTGGCAAAAGTTTTTAGTATTGAGTAAAGCTGTTCTTCCTAACAAAAGGGCTATTCATGATTTTGTTGTCTATTTGTGTGTTGCTATTAAGAGCTCCTTCAGACCGATCATATTCACCAATAGCACTTTTTAAAGGCAGCATTAGTTTATGTTGCAACTGCCTGATGTAGCCGGATTTGAACTCATTGAAGACTTCTTGAGCAATAGCTTAGCACACGTCATTTGCAATTATTTGGTATGATGATAATCAACAAGTAGAGAGCTTCCTGGGAAGTCTTTCATTCCTGCCCTTTTTTCCCAAATTTCTTCATCAACTGCTGGAACTACCAGAAACCATTTTGGATCATCAAGTAGTGCTGCTTTAGCAGAGACCTTCTCTTTTCCAGCCATGGAAATCAAAACAATGACAAATGATTATCTTTCAAGTTGAAGAGTACAGGTAAGAAACTGCCTGATTCAGGACAGTTAGGATTTCTAAAAAAACCCACAGCACACCATAATTTCCTGGACATAGGAGCAGTTAAAATATAATGTTGAGCTCACTCCCAAAAGTTTTTCTGATCTGTATATTTTATGCATATTTGAAGCAGCAATGGAATGACAGTGGTATAACTGAAGGATCAAGGCAGAACAAAAAGCACAGGTTTAAGCAGAAAGGCAAGAGGTTTTTTTTCCTGTTCCTGGAATATCTGGATTAGTTGGGCGAAATCATATATATCCAAGAGAGAATTTTCAGGCCTGAATGGGAACTAACTCAACAGCTCTTTGCACAGCTAAGTGACAAGTGGTTCCTACGCAACAGAAAGAGAGCAATATAATAAAATTTTGATCCTGACATTGGCAACCCCAAGGTTGGAAAACAAATGCATTGTCATTTCTCTGGGTGGATGTCTCACCTATATCTTGCCCTCTTTTTCTTCAGATTATCAGAATGGTTAGTAAAATATGACAGGACCAAACAGAGATAAGAGTGATCATACCAGTGTGGCCTCAGCCTGTATCTCTTTGGATTTTTACAGATTTACCATCTGTCAGCACTGGTTCCTGCTCTTCTTTCTCAGTCTCATTTATCAAGGCACCCTTACTCATCCAGACCTTCAGCAGAGACTAGTGGATTCTGAGCACAGCAGCTTCACTGATTTTTTTGGTTGTTTTGAGATGGGGCAAACTCTTAAGGCAGTTGCCCTCGTTTGGGGTCCACTGTGAAAGAGTCTGATCTATTATTGAGGGATGCTATCTAGAGGCGGCATTCAGGAGCTCCTGAGGAAATGGCAGCCTGGGCCAGTAGCCCCTTTATGAACTCTGTTAGAGCAGTTTCATCTTCTAGACCTTAGTAGATAGGAACAAGAGATTTTTTTTTTTGTGCTCTTTTACTAACACACACAGATGCCTTAAGGATTCTTTCCAGGTAGCCTCCATTTTGGTCAGAGGGAAAGTTTTCAGGAAGTGGGAGTCTTGAGAGAGCTGTGCCAGCCTACTAGAGTCTGAAAGTAGCTTTGCATTAAAACTCCTTCTCCATCCCCTTGTAAGATTTCCACCGGGTGGTTAAACAATAGAACTGAGGCTTTTTACAAATCCTCCCCAAACTTCCCTTTTAGCTAGTAGGTACTTGCATGGGAGGCAAGGGAGTATGGTTAAAGAAACTAAATTCTACTTTTCTTATGCCACGTTACCACTCATGTCAAGGGACACGGGGGGGTGAGTAAGGTAATTAGGATTTAATCCACAGGAGCTTTTGATTTATATTTCCAATGGCTGTGTTAAAAATAAAATGGAGAAATATCTTCTATTCTTTCCCATTTGTTCTTTCATACAGACTATTAAACTGGACCAGTTTGACTAGTTTATGTCTCTGTGGCAGTTAAGCATTTTGGCTTGATTTTCATAAATTCAGACAAACTAGTGTTTAATCCCAGCCATGAATATTTTATACCCAGCTGTTATAAGTTATATGGTAGAAAACACTTGGACACAATTGGGTGCAACAAGAAAGTACTTAAGAAATACCATGTTGTTCCTTTTTGTCAGATGAGCCTCGCCTGAGAATCTCTGTGCTTTGATCATTAGATGTCAGATTTCTCATGTTCTTTTAATGTAGAACATGCTGTGTGCCTTTTTTCCTAGATACACTGAATATTTGCAGTCTACAAGTTAAAATCAAGTTGAGTACAATGTGTGCTCATACCTGAGTCAGTGAAGTGAATCCCAGAGGTCCTTATTCCCCAAATTCCAATTGTGTGGTTTTTTTCTGACCTTTTGTGCACCATAGTAAGTCGCATATTATTAGAATCCAATTTAGTTGAAGTTGTGTAAAAATATGCCCTAAAGCTATAGGGGCAGGGGAAGTAACACCATTAATTCTGATTAATATCTTGACTTGTTTCATGACATGAAGAAGAGAAGACAGTGATCATAGAACTGTCACATGTCAGTATTGCTTTGTATTTATGTAGCACCTGTTTGTCTGACAATCTCAAAGTGCTTTCAAAATTTAACTAGCTGATATACAGGCACAACTTCACTGTCTCCTGGGATCACAAGTAGCAGCTGTTTAGCAATATACAGCAGCACTACTCAATGGGCTGGTGCAGGAAATGAAACAGAATTCTGTATCCAGGTTATACTGCAGGGGTATTTGGGCTGACAGAATATAATTATCCGGCTCCAAATTTTGCCTAACCACTGGAAGTAACACCCCAGTTCTGAGAGAAGTTTGGGACCTGTAGTGGGGGAAAAATAGCTAGTGATTTGATAGTATTGCATCTCATCATAAACATGGTCATCTTTACCTTCCTTACAAACACCACGCTAGGCTACTGGTTCAACACTAATAAGAAGATAAAGTATCACCTTCTCCCTGTTGTCACCTCTGCCTTTAGCATCAACAAGGTATTTCTTGATAGTCCTTCTTCCTCCAATACAGGCCTATCTCTCTCTGTCTAGACTGGGAGATCAGATAATCGCACAATGTAAGATGGAGTAGCCCACAGGAAAGCACAGAAAAACATTTGTTTGGTTTTCTCACAGTGGAAATATTAAAGAGGGGGGTTGTCTCTAGCTATTTATTTTTAAATAATTTAAAAATATTTATTTAAATGCTTTATTTGAATATTTTATATGTAAATAAAATATTTTTAAATGTTTATTTTTAAACTTGCCAAACTTAATTTGCATTTTCTTACAAATCTTAAAGGTTTGCAGAATTCTTTCCCTTGTAAAGTAAAATATAACATACTTTAAATGTAGTAACAATAAAACCTTTTCTGTAAATCTCTTACACAACACAGTTCATTGACGATTCCTGGTTCCTTGCTGTAGGTAGTAATAACTGGTGGCTGGTTTACACCCTCTTAGGAACCTAAGGTCTCAGAGTGACAACGCAAAAATGAAAGTGTTCATTATTTCCTTCACGTTTTCCAAGTTTTGCAGTGCTGTTAAGTAGAAACCTTGGACAGAAAGGAAACCAGTCATGCCAGATAACTCTAACAGTTAATTATAAACACGATTTTTTAGGTCTTTAATGTATGGTTGTCAGCTGGACCATCTTTAAGCTAAACAGTTTATGTGGAAATTGGTGCATGTGTATGCATGCTTTAATTTGCTGTATTAGACTATAGTATTTTTTGTCTTCACCAAGTTAAAGCTAGTAAAAAAAAAAGATTCACCTGCTGACCTACTTGTAATAAAATGAGGACATCAGCTGAGAGGTGCTCTGTGCATTTGCAGTGGGACGCTGAGCCAACTCACAGTGATTGCTGCTGATTTTGTTTCTATAAAACAATAAGGCACATTCCTACTTCCATTGCCAGATTTAGTTTGTTAGTTATTTTTATAGCCAGATTGGCCAGTGGGGAGAGCAGTTACGCTGTAGGAGTGTGTTGTCTTTGACAGAACATTCAAAATGCAGAAGTAGCAAAACTGATTGACATGCTGTCTGCTCACCTAGCTAAAAGATAGAGATTTTGTTGATGTTATCCAGTCTCCAGCTTTTGCAGCAAGCCCAAGTGCAAAACTGGCAAATACCAATGTTCACCAATTCCCTAAATTAAGTCTGGGTCACTCAGCTCATCTCCTGTTTCTTGTTTGCTTTTGAATGAATCCCAAAGTAGTGCTAACAGCTGGAAGCCCTGCTGAGGCCGGCTTGATCTACCCTGGAGCTGCTCCAGCCAGCACTCTGATAAAACTTGATATAATTTCAACAGGCTCTAGGACGACCTCAATGATTTCCCTTCATTGTTTAAGGTTTCACTCAAACATTACCAGTGCCAGGAAAAAGGATATTTCATTTCTGCTCTTTTGCTTCAGAGTCTGCTATAACTGGACATCAGTCTTTAACAGTATAGGTAAAATAATCAGTGCCTGGTAATTGTTCTCCTTTTTTATCTCTCAGGATACTGTGCGTCTCAAGTGTAAAAATGAAATGTATTAGTGCTTTCTTAAAATAAAAGCATGTTTGTTGTCAGAGTATATTATTTGAGGGGGCCTGAGAAAACCCTGACTCATGGTTATAGATTTCAATCCTAGTCAGGTATCTATATTTCAATCCTAGTCAGGATTGATTTATATTTTGAGTTTTTGAACCTTAATGTACCTTCTAGAGAGAGCTTTCCTTTGCCTTCCAGAACCACAATGTTATCTTAACCCCTTCTTTTCAAGCCAGTTTTCAATCAAAGAGTCTTATTTCCATAAGGTACAGAAACTGGTGTTAATCCTTCCCCTAGCAAGGTAGGCCTTGCTCCTATAGATGTCTATCCTATAGATACAGTGGTCTCGGGGGATCTTGTTTCAGTCTGGGCCTACTCTACACTACATCATGTTGCTGCCAGAACTCAAGTCCAGACTCAAGCTGCTCTGTCACCACAGTACCCTTTCTTTTTTGCTAACAGAGTATAACGTAGAAATAATTTAAAGATGCTCCCTAAGTAGGACACTGAGGAAGTTGGTAATTGGTGCTAGGAACAGACATTCAAAAAGCCTGCGGCCGAACCAATCTAAGTTGCACGGTTTTCTGTAAGCAGCATAGTTTAATCAGTAGCAAACACCCCTCCTCCCCCTTCTAGTGGGGGAGCAAAACTTAGACCAGGTTCTGCCATTTTTAAACCAGTTTTGTGTGCCAAACTTCTGTTATAGGTATAGACTGGTTTCTGATCACTTATACCAGTCAGTAAAAGTGTAATGTCTGTACTTGGCCTGGGAGATGGTCCTTCAGTTTAACTAGTAAATTAAGCAGAACAAGGAACTGCAGAGGTTGCCTGTTGCTCCACAATAAAGTTCATTATTGTTGGTGCTTCTCATTCATTGATAACTATGTATTGAAACTGTTGATCACTATGCAGAGTAGTACTACTGCTTTGAGAGGTGGCACAAGCCTTATTGGCTCAGCAACTTCATACCTTTTACCATTTTGATAGTGGCTTGATAGCAAGTTTTACCAACAGCATTTGGTGCTTTTCCCAGGATACACTTGGCACTCTTTTGACACAGCTGATGAAGTTGAATTGCACAGAGCCTCCAAAAGGCACTCAGCTATACATGTGTTCTGACTGCTACCTTGTTGGGGGAGTGTCAGGTATTGACCACCTCTTGAGACTCTTTAGTTTGTAGGGTTGGCCAGAGGGGTCAGAAAGGGAAAGCAGATTCTAAAATGGTTCCTGTAATGACTTGGTACAAGCAACAGGTGCCATTCTCCCTGGATTTAAATGTAAGGAGAGGAAACAAGAGAGTGAATTATTGTAGTGTTCAAAATTTAAAACTGTATTTGTGCAGCTGTGTGTCGCAGCTGCTTGCATAAATGGCACACCCTTGTGGAAACAGACCATTGGCCTAAATAACAACAAATCGGAGACATTTGTTGTACAGCTTGATAGCAACTTTTGTTTCTAGTAGACATGTCTGCACAACAATATGATGGTGTACTCGTAGCTTAGGCTAGCACACTTCTGCAGCTTAATGTTACTGAGTAGTTATGGTGGTGGAGATATGGGAATGCAGCTAGTAACTAGACTGTGCATCCAGGGATTTTGCATATTTACACTGCTCGCTAGCATGTGCTGTTGTTTGTGCTCCCCCATCTTCACTGCTATTATTACTAGTTCTACCTAGATTAAGGATGTTATCTGTGTACCTTCAGTATTATAAGCAATGGGGTGGGGGATTTAGGGGGAGGGAGAACACTAATAGAAACACCCCAAATGGACTGTCACTACTGCCCCTCTGCAGGTTCAAACTAGTGTCTCAGAGAGATTGGGTAGCCCGTCAACAATGTATTGACTCATCCAGCCCCCTTGTCTACTGATAAAATTTCACTGGTGTGACCTGAGGTTAAATGTGCATGTGCTGTGAAGAAGCTCTTTTAAGTGCTTGGCGGGCATTCTCCCTTGTTATCTCCTGTCTTGTGGTTTGGAGTAATTTATATTTGGCTTTCTGTTGATCTATCTTGCCATTAAAGATGAAATTAAAGAAATCATGAAATAAATGGTCATGTTGGCAGGTTTGAAGATGATCAAAGAAAGCAGTGTGCTTTTGAAAAAATGCTGGTTGCTTCTGTGGCTCAGTCTGTGAGATCAAACACGTACTGGCTTGTGCAAACACAGCATGAAAGATTTGCAGGGTTCTGCGGATTTTGCTTCATGGCTCCCCTACTTCCTGGCAAACCTGAATTTTCAATAGAATAAGGTGTTCAGGCAAGAGACAAATGTAGTAGAAACTTGGAGGATGGGATAAAGCGTAACATCTGTATTTTGAGATTGTCTGTCTGCTTTCACTATGATCTGCTACTGTAGTTTTATAATAATTGAGAGTAGCCTTAAAGATCCTAGCAAACCTGTATCAAAACTCTCTCTTGAACACCAAGCAGCAGCTGAAAGTTACCTGGCTTGAAAATTAATAGTACGCTTGTGCTTTTCCATAGTCAAAATTTTCTCTTCTTTTAGTCTGTGTGCTCTTAAACATTGACAGTGTTACATGTATAGAATTTCATACAGGATTATTTAGGGATAGAAACGTGTGAAAATTCCTCTTGAATTGACTAGAATCTTTGGATCTATGGTGTGAAAAATTTCAAATCTAGACTCAAATCAGGTTAACAGCAAAGTTTTAAAAATAAAACAAAAGTGTTGGAAAATGTAGCTGACAAATATTTCTATTTTTTCATTTAGGCTATGGTAGCCTGCTACCCCGGGAATGGAACTGGGTATGTTCGTCATGTGGACAACCCAAATGGTGATGGGCGCTGTATCACTTGCATATACTACCTGAATAAAAACTGGGACTCGAAGGTATGTGGACCAATGGGGGCGGAACTCCAGAAACTGCCTGTCATAGCCATCAGTTATTTTTTTACACTTAATGTTAATAACTTTGAACTCTTGAACCACTAGTTAAAAGGACTATGCCTTCATCATTTATGTTTATTTTCATGCTGTTTATAGGAACCCTTTGGAAGCCTGAAATATATTTTTGTTTTGGCTCTTTTTCCTTCTATCCCACACGCATACTTGTGTGCTGTTGTAGAATTTCTCATAGGTAGCAAAGTGCTACTGTCTACATTTAGTGTAAAGAGTAATGAAGTACCGGAAGCCACACTCGCTAAAGAGCAAACGGATAAGACCAGCTCCAGCTTTAACAAAAATGACGGTCATGTTTTGAGCCCATTATCCTTTGGATTGACCTACCACAAAGGATCTGTTAAAGAACAAACAAAAAATAGTGCCCATCTTCCCCCTTCTGTGATGTTAAAAGAAGGCACAACAGTTTTTTAAATAGCTTTTTACTCTAGAAATATCGGGGATGTGGAGTCTGTTTTTTCATGACTTTGCTGGAAATCTGGGGGGTGGCAGACATTTTATATGATCTCTCTCACTTCTGCAACTGTAAGACAGGTGTCCCAGGACCGATTCCCAATTGCACTAAACTTGTTCCATGTCAGTGTGGCATAAAAATGCCTTAAATTTTGTGTAAAGCTCCCATAAGGCTGTATAGTGTCGAGGACCCTTTCTGCCACGTGTAGGCCTGTACAGGTATCCAGTACAAGAGACGAATAGAATAGCAATTGAGAGCATGACCCTGTTGCTACTCTGGCTTATTAGGAGTCAGGCAGGGACTTTCGTCTCGGAATGCCAACAGCAGAAAGGTGGCTGTACGAATCTTCGGTTGCTTATTTGATTCAGAGGACATTCGGAGGCTGAATCTCCGAATCCGAATCGAATCAGGAGACCCATTCATTTCTCCAAATTGAATCAGAACCCTCTGATTCAATTTGAAGAGATTCTACAATTCGGACATAGACACAGCTTTATATGTTTATATGCTCCATCTGCCCCACCATCTCAACATTCACGAGCCCTGCCCGCTACCTTAAGGTATGTAGAAAAAACATTAAGCTGTATCTGTGGCCAAATCGCTGATTCTCCAAATCAAAATCGAATCTTCAGACTCGGATTCAGCCATATCAAATCAGGACAATGATCTGAATCAACAAATCGAATCACTGTCCCCCAAACTGGAATCGAATACGGCCCACTTTGCACACCTCTAGCTTACAGCTACATTTTGTCTCCTGCCCTTAGGACAAGAGTAATATAACTGAGAATTGGGCCATCTGATTCTGGACAGATTTCCATCTTGCCTTTGCATCAGTCAGGCAGAGGAAACATGGGAAAATTAGAGTTCTATGGCATCCTTGTCCCACCAGCAGTGTTCCCTCTAAACTGGGTGGTATGCGTGGCTGCACAGGTGCATCTGGCAGCATGGCATGAACACATCTGCACAGTCGCACACACTGCGCAGCTTAGAAGGAATGCTGCACACCAGATACTTGGTGTCAATTATCTTTCAGTTATCAGGTTTCAGCTATCTGGTTTCAGCTTTGCTATTGTTAGTCACTACCATGTAGCTGAACTTCTCCTGATGGTTTGTTTCTTTATGGGTCAACCAAAATACCAATGCGTACATTGGGTAATGGGTCTGTAGTGAACTCAGTGCTTTGTGGACCCCTCTCGTTATGTTACTGTGGGGATACTTTCTGTGTTTTGTCTCCAAATGTGTCTTGTTGGAAGGTTGACCATGGAAGATGCAGACTTTTGGTTCCGGGACTAGAACCTCCATCCACAGAATTCCTTCCAGGTCTGGCCTCTTCTTGTGAACAAATTGGGAGGTTGCCTAGGGTGGCAGAACGGGGGGGGGAACAGCATTTTAGACCTGATGAGTGGTCAGTGGCTTATGATTGGTCAGCATGATTAGCTCTGTAAATGCGGGGGAAGGAAGCAGCAATATGTAATATGCCTAGAATGGCAAAATAGGGCCCTGGTTCTGTGGAGACAGGTTAATTTGTTGTCCTTGTTCCACCTTTGTTTGAGTGTAAGAAGGAGCCCCGTTTCTCTATGGGTGCGCATCTAGGAACAGAGAAGAATTAAGGCTCTTCTGAAGCATTGTCTGATGCCTCTCTATAAGAGAACTATGTTGAGTGCCCGAAGTTTGGTGAGAAGATGTGCAGCACAGGGCGAGCCATATTTAGTAAAATTCCATGCCCATTGCATTTCCTCTACAAAGCCAGCACAGGAGAGAGGAGAATGCACTAATGAGGCATCAGTGAGACAAGAACAGAGAGCTCTTGCCTCAGTAACTCTTTGGAGACTTCCTTTCCCACAGATTCTCTAGGTTCTTGGGTCTGGAAAGTCTTTCCCCTATACAGGTCCCTAAATCCTTTTCCCACAAAGGAATGCCATGCAGTATACTTCACAGGGGAAACCAACAGAGCTTTCCTACCTCTCTAGTCACCTCCTCTGGCTTTCTTTGTAGCGCAGGGAAATCTGGTTTTCAGTTCTCACTGTATACTGCAAGGCGATGAATTCAGCCTTGAGAGGGGATTTATGATACTTTAAATTATAAACAAGATAAGGGCTCATAAAATCACAGAATCTCTCTTTAAGCTTCTATTATTAGAACACTTTCCAGCATGTTCTCAGGTTATTACCTGGTCAGATAATACGAAGGTCACCTTCTCTTTAACCTGTCTTGGTCACATTAAGCAGCTGCCCATTTAACTGATAACCAGCTTTGTGCACTAAACCAAAAAAATGTGATTTAATGTTACGGATGCCATCACTGAAGAATGCTGTATGATATATGAGCACACTTCTTTAGCTTCAGTATCTTGGGAATAATAGCTAATTGTAGTTAGTAAAATGGAAGAGGCCTTCAAAATCACTGTAAGCTGTTCAGTGAAATCTGATTTCACAACAGTAAAGAATAAATATTCTGCTTCTCTTATGAGTCTTAACTAATTTTAGAAACAAAACTGAACTTGAGAAGTTTCGTCATCTTTGCAACAAGGTCTCTATTAGTGGGGGGACTTGCTTCTCAAAAGCAAATTTTCTTCATCTTGAAGGATTTCCTTTACAACCACATATTAACATTCGATCGTTTTGAAGAGTTTGGAAAATCAGAGTGGTTTTAGTGATACATTACACACTTTTGCAGTAATGTAATGTGCTGTCTTTGTATTGAACTAAACTTTTTTTTCATGTTTGCAGTTGTTTTTTTTTTTAAATGTGCTTATGGGTATACATATGTAGAAAATTAACCTTTCCTCTGCTTTCAGTTGCATGGTGGAATACTTCGGATATTCCCAGAAGGAAAGTCCTATGTGGCAGACGTTGAGCCCATTTTTGACAGATTACTTTTTTTCTGGTCAGACCGAAGGAACCCACATGAAGTTCAGCCTTCCTATGCAACCAGGTAAATAAGATGTTCAGTACTTACATATCCAAGGAAAAGAGCAAAATTATTTACTTTATCAATAAAACACTTATTCTAGATTAAATATGTATTTAGATTATATATTCCAGATTAAATGGTAAAAGCACATGACCCAGCGTGGAGAGAATTTTTCCACAAGTGAGGACCTTTTCAAAGGGAGAGGTTTCTAAAGGGGAGGATCTAATACAGTGGTCACCAACTAGTCGACTGGGGAGCCAACTAGTCAACAGGTGATCTCAGTCTGAGGGGACTAGCCCCCCAGACTGAGTTCGACTATCAGAGGCTCCACAACCAGGAGCGGCAGGATGCACGTGGGGAGCGACAGGGTATAGGAGCTGTAGGATGCACGTGGCTGGGCTGAGCTGCGCCCCCTGCCACTGGGGCTGGGCCAGGTGAGTGGGATGATCCCCCTCTGTGTCCCCTGCCACTGGGTGAGTGGGGCCCCTGCTGGACAGGAGGAGGGTCGAAGCCTGGGCATCTCATCCAGGCATGCAGGGGCTGGGCTTCCACTGCTGCATGCACTCTGGTGGAGGCCCAGGGGGGCACGTGCGCCTCCCCCGATCTGTGTGGGGTGAGGCAGCTGCCAGAATCTGGCAAGGGGCAGCCCCTGAGTCTGGGATACAGCTGCCCCTTCCCCAGTTGGGCTGAGGACAGGACCAGTGCCTGGACCCTAGGCCCCTGCCTAATCTCTGGAGGCAGAGGAGAGGGTGCTGTAAACCCCAGATTAGGAAGCATCTCCCTGATCTCAGGCTCACTTGTGCCCCTGACCTTTAAAGACCGTGTATGCAGTCCAGCTGTGTAGGCAGTTTTTTGACATCCCTAAAGTCTGGGGACCCTAGGATCAACGAGTTTCCTCCTGACCCTGAGATCAGGTTTCACTTGTAGTTTTCACTCATTAGTGGGCACAGAGACCTGAGGATTGGGGGGGTGGCAGCCCAATCCCAGGGTCTGATGTGTAAAAACCCTGCAGGTGTGAAGGTTAATGTTCCCAGTGGGAGAAAGTCCTTTGACTCCCCTCCCAGGAGTCTCTGATCCCCCACACATGGTATCCCAGCCAGAACTCCTCTGCACAGAGTTTTGAGAATCAGCTTCTCGTCTGCTTGATGAGAACTGCACTGGGGCCTGTTCCAGACCCTGGTTCGGGTCCTGGCCCCAGGTGACAATTAACTCTTAGCTTTCAACGTGCTGGTGCAGGGGGAGCCTGGGATTATGCTCCCCTGTGTGGCAGGACAGTAGGAGGAGCTAATACACTAAGCCACCCGTCTCAGTGTGCCTGACCAAAACCCCGCTTCAGGTGTCTCCCCTGGGGTGCCTGCATCCGGCCAACCCGCTTCTTGGAGCCCACCAGCAAGCCTGAGGTAATTGTTTGCCACCACCCAGGCTTTGGTCTCTTTTAGGGCTCTCTGCAGCCTGGGTTACACAGACCCTGGAGACCTTGGGGGTGCTTCACCCGCTGGCGGTATTTCTGGGTGCTCCTTATAGCTTGGAGCCACCCAGGAAATTTTCAGGTAGGGCAGAATCAGATAATGATCAGCCAAGTTCTGCTAGGAGCAAAAAGGCCTGTTTCTTCCCCTTCCCTCCCCCCTCCCAGTAAACATTTACAGCTAGGCATGCTGCAACAGCTAGTTTTTACAGAATGGGCTCGTTGGCCCATTAGCCGCTTGTTAAAAGATACATAACCCTAATTTACTAGCTAAATTTCAGCTAAGCTGAAATACACATCCATAGAATTCTGAAAGCCTATGCTTCAGTGTGAGCTTCCAAAATGCCTGCTGAAGGAAGCCCACCAGGTTGGGTGACCTGGCCATTAAATAACTTTGCTGACCCCATCGCCTGGTTCCAACCAGAAACAAGCATCCTCTGAACATTGCTGATGTAAACCAATCCTTTTAAAAGTTGGCAGCAACCCTTGGTGGAAAGACCAGTGCCACAAAACTGGTCATACCAGTTCCTTGGTGGGAAACTTTAAGACACGGGTTGTTTTAAGGGGTACTTGGGAAGGCCCTAGGGCAGGGGTGGGCAGTTATTTTGGGCAGAGGGCCACTTACTGAGTTTTGGCAAGCCATTGAGGGCTGCATGACAGGCAGCC
>NW_017728947.1:70378140-70411101 GCF_001723895.1 Crocodylus porosus | reverse complement strand
CATGGGCAGGGATGGAGTCTGGCTGTGCACACCCCCCCCCACCCCCAACTGCACAACTTGCCGTCAGGGGTACACTTAATAAAAAGGTTGAAAACCCCTGCCTTAAGACAAAGGATCTGGATACAGTAAGGTGGGGTGGGACAAAGCAAAGCATACAGCCCCAAACAAGAAACACAGCAAAACAGGGACAGGTGGAAGGGATTTCTTCACACCTTGCACTGGTAACTGGGGTGGGATTGGAATCTGATCCCAGAGTTATGTCCTGCCAGTCACAGAAGACACTGTCTACTATGTGGATCAGATCCCATCTCACCTTGAAATTAACATCTGCCACTGGCCCCAGAAGCAGCCCAGACAAAGCTGATATAACTTAGAACATCTCCCATAGTGCATAACCACGGCCCAGAATTGAAAGGCACGAGAGTGGGGTAAAACTGTTTTTGCTTTTGCCTTCCTTCAGACAAGACTATATAAACATACATTAGAACTTGTGCTGCATCTCTTTCATAATACTATTATATATTATGCTACACTTAATTTAATATATAATATACGGTTACATTTATTATGCAAGTACACACATGCCCATATAAAGAGCACATCTTTATAGACAGATTCAAAGCATTGTATGCTTAGATTATCAAACACTAATTAAATTAGTTCTTTATTTATCTGTTCCTGTTTAACAATAAATAAACCAGTGCATTTAGCTCTCTTGAAAGCCAGAAATTTTAATTTTCTCCTCTTATGGTAAAAATACTGAGGAAAAAGAAGTAATTTCCTTTTCTTTCACAGATATGCCATGACTGTGTGGTATTTTGATGCTGAAGAAAGAGCAGAAGCCAAAAAAAAGTTCAGGAATTTAACTGGTATGATTCTTTCTTAAATAATCACTGAAACATAGAGCATGTGAGCTTGTTTTCCTGCAATTGCCCAGCTAGAGAGGGAACAAGAGCTATTTGGTAGCCAGATGATGAAATGGTGAGACCTGGGTTCTAGTCCTTGTTCCCACAATTATTTATCTAATTTGTGGCAAGTAGTGCAGCTTTGATAAGAGAGATGGAGTAGAGTCTACCTTACAGTGTTGTTGTAGATGGTGTGACCATTCTTCAGGAAGAAGTGTTCAAGCAGTGTTCAAATTCCTGAACTAAATTGGATAGATATGAGATATTTGAGTTGTCTCCTGCATTCCAGGGAAATGAGATTTGCTCGCTACTAAAGGTAAAGGGGCATTGACTACCTCCTGGCTCTTCCTTGTGGGAAGAAGACTAGGCAAATTCTGTAGCTCAAAGGATGGAGCAGCAGCTGTAAAGACTCTGATTTGTAGCTTTTTTGTTCCCATCTTTGGGGTGGTGTATTCAATTTCAAAACACAGATTAGTAGGTGCCATTTTGTTGCTCAAAGATTTATGCATTTTTCTGGGCAAGGAGATTCCATTTACCTTATTAATGAAGATCATTCACTATACACTGGTCATGCAAATAGCATTTGTTTTTTATGTGTAAGTTACTTTTAGTGCAGGATGAAAAATCTATATTAGCAATGCGTATGGAATTTGTAGATCATGAAATGGCAAGACATTAGGTGTAAATACATGGAAAATCAAAATACACAAAATGCTCTGAAATGAATTTGTATGATTTTTGCAAGTGGTGAGCAGAAATCTTTTACCGCTATCATAGAGGGGGAGCCATGACTGTGTGGCCAAAGAGAATAAAAAAGCATCAGGGTCTGGGGTCTATTCCACATTTTGGCATATTGCTTAGATACCACATGAGTGAAATCTTCACCCCACTAAAGTTGATTGCAAAATACCTATCCATAAAATGGTCCATGATGCCAAGTTTACATGAGTTTGTACAATGTTGTAGGGAAACTTAGCTGGGAAGTGCTGTATGTGAAAATCACAGAATCATGATAGACAACATTATCTCTTATTATTTTACTCCCAGGTCTCCTGATTGGTGTTGCTACATTAACTGTTCAAAACCATATAGCCTAACTGGTTTTGTTCCCCCCTCCCCGACTGTTTCATTGCAGATGCAGGGAAGAGAGAAGCAACTCTCAATGAAGACTAAACAGCTGCCTGAAGTCTTTTTGCAAGCAATCAGATCCAAAGATGACTTGTTAATTTCCAGTGAACCATTGGACATTCTTACACACAAGAATGCACTGTCTCTATGTCTAGCACATACATAATACATCAATGGTACTCCTGGCGGTCTCCAGTCATACCTGCATCTAGCAGAAGGAACCCTTGTTTTCTATTTGCCTTTAACTAAAAAAGTAACTGGGGTTTGAGTAAGAGAAGGATACTGCTAAGCCTAATGTTAGTGAATAAGCCAGCTGGCTTTTGGTAATGCTGGTAATAAAGATGACAAGTATTGGAACCAGTGGGGAAAAACCTGAGTCTTATTTGCACTTTATGTAAATTTTCTAGCTCAATGGGAAGGAGCTTTAGAAATTAAAATCTGTGGCAGACTGTAGATGGGCTAGGCAAGATACTGAAAATGTGAAATTAAACTAAGTATTTATAAAGGGTCATCTTTTGTTATGCTAAACGTGGGGCCATTGATGGACTGCTAATCACTTTGCAGCACAAAGCATTGGCTTAACTCTCCTATTTTCTTCCTTTCTAAGAAGATAATCATCCACGTTGTCATCAAATCACCTGTATTTTATTCATATTTCAGAAGTTGAACAGCAGCTCTTCAGTTGTTTTGCCTTTGCACAGCACTAGAAATGAGGGGGGAGGTGGTCATGCAGACATCCAATTTTATAAACTGTTCCTTTGTGATCTGAGATGGATCTATGTATTTTTTCCATATATTTTATAAAATGCTGCTTTTCCCCCAAAGATTGGTCAGCTTGGAAGGTCATTGATAGAAATGCCTTAGGCCTAAAAGCCAATATATTTTTTTCTACCTTTACACATCCTCTTTTTTGTATGATGGAAGCATGAATCTGAACGATAAAGTTATGTTCAGCAGCCAGACAAATGTAGGATATGTAACAACAGCTGGCTGAAGGACTTCAGGAGCCAGATCCACAAGGGTATTTAGGTACTGAAATCAATGGAAGCATAGGCACCTAAATACGATTTTGAAGAATTTGAATGTAGAATTTGAATGTAACAAACCAAGTAGGACAAAAACACTGTTACACCAAGTAATTATTTTCCCTCCTGCATTTGAGCCATAAGGTGTACAAAGAGAGGATTAGGTTTCAATGAACAAACACATGTTTTCTTTTCCAAGATAATTTGTTAAGAGTAGCTTCCAAGTTGTCCTGAGGCAACTTAAACTTCTGCAACAGCACTTAATCAGCAGTTCAAGATAGTTTTAACTATCCTAGAAGAATTTCAGTGGACACACTTACCACATAAATTAGTTGTTTTTGTTTCAAAGTAATTATATACTCAGTATATATAATTTTCTCTCTTCCTTAATATTCAAGATTGTGAGTATATGTCAGTTACTACCAAGATCTTCCAAGTGTATGTTTTTCTCTGCATCCTATATTTCCCACAAGTATAAGAACCCACAATGGCTTTGGTAGAACCTGCCAATTACCTTTTGCCTTCTCTGCTCTAACCATCTCATCAACCATCGATTTGCCGCGGATAGGCTTCCTATTGCCATGCCATGATCGGCCAGAGGGGGAGCAATTGTCAGTTCATCTTTTGTCTTCCACAACATTGAGGCACAGAATGAGTGACAGTTCGGCAGTGTGTAGCACCAACGTTGAGCTCTTTTGAGGTTATTCAGATACCTAGCTAGTGACAAAAGGGCAACAGCTATGTAGGGTGTAAAGGCATCAAAATGGTAGTAGGAAATGATTATTTCTGAGGAGAGAAATTTTGTATCCCCATGCCTGATATTGAAGACTTAATATAAATATACCATTTTTGGCCAGCCCTTTCTACGCACACTCCTGGAGGTCTGTGTGTGATTATTAGGGGTCTGCCCAAATCAAGGAGGCAGGCAGCTGATTTTGTGGGCAGATTGCAGAGCTGGCCACCATTTTTGTGAGCTTATTGTGGTGGGGCCCCTCACACCTCTGGCCAAGTGACTCCACTCCCAATTAGTTGAGGGCTGTCCATCATGCAGCCCCACTCCTTGCTGCTGATTGGTAGACAGGTGGGACCACATGACAGGCAAACCTCAGCCAATCAGCAGTGAGGGGTGGGGGCCATAGCCACCTTAATGCTGGCAGCCCCCCTCCCCCTTTCTCTGCCTGGCAGGCTGTGCATCCATGAGGACTGCTGGCTCCCACTGGGGAGCCAGCATTTTATTTTTAGTAAGTGGGGGGGGGGGGTTGTTTTTTTTTCCACCCTGCAGATTTCATGAACATTGCCTGATTTTTGTGATTTCTGTGAAAACCACAAAATTGTAATTTGAGTAGGTCCCTAGTAATAGTATCTGGAGGGAAGTGAGGATTTCAAAATCATCTTTACAAATAAGACAAAAACCTCAACAAGTCATATCAATCTTCTGTATTTCCTTTGTGTTAAATGTAATTCTTCCACTATAGTTGTATCTAAATAGCACAGACTGATTCTGAAGGAAACTTAATATTAACTTCAAATATTACATTTTAACTCTGGGTGGGTCAGAATTCTTAATTGAAAGTGGTGGGTGACACTTTTTGAAATTAATTATAGATAAGATTGAATTCTCAAAATGCAGTGGCAGCAGTACTAGTCTTTTTAAAATTTTGTTGAGTGTCCCTATGCAATGTCAGTAATATGTTGTATAGTTTAAAATTCTTGAAATCCTTTGAATGCTTTGAGGGGCAAAAGCCTACTAATCAGTTCTGACAAATTTCAGAAACCCTAAACTTTAAACAAATGCCCAGTAGGTAGCTCATTAGAAAGTGACGTTAATGCAAATCATATCTAAAGCTTAGAACAACAGAAAAATATTTTTCCGGTTTTTCTTACAAGTTTGGATAAGAAAGGTACATTTTGTTTCCACTGTCTCCACCATATAGCGTAAGCAGTGGTCAGCAGCTTTCATCTTGTGGTGGGCAATGAGTGTTGCAGTTATTGTAAATGAAGTATGTTTGCAAACTTCTCAGTTTCAGCCTATATATATCCTCTTGATCTACCTAGAAGCTTGAGATTTGATGGAGATCAGGTTCTCCATCTGCTAATAAGTGAAAAGAAATATCAAGAAGTTGGGTGCATAGGATTATGAAATGTTGGCCTGAGATTAGTGGGAAGACCACTGCTTGAATTTCCACCCTTCCCCTCCCCCTCCACATACATCATGTAGGAATCTTTGTTCTTGAAGCTGCTTCCGCCTCTTCTTGATGGACTGCTTGCAAACGGCTACACAAGGATCAAGTTCACTTTTAAAAATGTTACCAAGAACAGAATGCACCAGTTGCTTCTCTGAACAGGAATTCTAGCAGTTTCTTTCCAGTTTTGGTTTCACATTTCCGTGGCAAAGTGTCTGAAATAGCTATGGCTTAGCAGCATGTGCCATCTGATTGTAAAAACAGATTGTTATTTCTCCAGTGTATTTAATTTTCAGTCCTCCTGAGGCACTGACAGCTTGTTTACACAATTAGGTACTGTGTGTGCCTTCATCATTCATATCCACAGAGCTCATGTACACCAAATGCATGCAACGTGCAAATTTTTCATGGCTCTTTAAAAAAAAATTATAGTTGCCTTTCTAAATGTGACTTCATTTCACGCTAGACAGCAGTGGAGCTTATGCAAACCCCACTGAGCCACCATTTTCAACAAGTGGTATTTGTTGTGAGGGGGGAAAAGTTAGGAAAAAAGATAAACGTTTTCTTTTAATAAAGTAGTAAAAAGAGGAGGCATAGATGCAGAGATACTATTTGCAATCTTAAACCTGTAACCAGACTTGCTGACCTTCTGAGCGAAGTGGACTCTAATAAAATGTCTTATTCCTTCTATTATTATTTGCTCTATCAGCAAATGATTGCTACAGAATAATGTTAAAAAGATCAGATCTGTTCTTTTTTCCCCCCATCTCTGTAAACTATTTTAATCCATTCCTGTTGAATTAAAAGTGGTTTTTTTTTCTCTCTCCCAAAGTAGCTGGCTTCAACACCACTTGTTGAGAGGAAAATGTACCTATTTGCAGGCAAATAACTAGTTTTATTTCAGCTGTGACATGCTCCCAACAAATCTCTCTGAGTAGTAGCTTATGGATAAATCTCTTGTCAGATTGTATGCTGGTCAACAATGCTGGCACTTTGGGTTAGACTGGTGTGGAAATGTGGTGGTGGTTTACGATACAACACATTTTGTGTTCATGTTTAACTAACAGAAAATATGTAATGAAAATGTTGCAGGAGTCAATAAACACTGGGTTATGTTAAATTCTGTGCCATGCAAATCTCTTCAGTTTTGTGTCTTACTGAGGAATTAGTGTTTTACATAGCTGAACAGGGGTGTGAAATTTATCTCATTAAGCATAGGTAATTCACAATCAATAATTTTCCACAGATAACTTCAGTTCTTCTGTGGGTCATTGGGCAACTCTGGAAAAGTCATTGGAGAAATCAGTTTTGTTTCCATCCACTTGGCATGTTTCCTTGGCCACTTCCTGCTATTTTTAGGTTGTTCACCTAGCTAACTCCACTCTTTTTGAAGTGCCTATTTGTTTTCACACTCCTGTTGAGCCAGATAACATTCTCATGATTCAACTGTCATCTGATAAGTTTTATTTTTAACAAAGTCCACATCCTTTTCTTACTACTTTTTCCAGATAGTCCCATAGTTTTCTCATACAGAAGTTTATGCTATGTTTACAATAACATTTTTAATAAATTGACTAAAAGCCAGGACTTTTTCACTGATCAGCTTAACTGCTGTGAACTCTTTTTATTGGTTTTTTTTTTTTTTTTTAAGTATGTAAACTCTACATACACTAAAGTATGAAGCTCTGACATTATCCTGTGCCCTGAAGAGTGTTAATTATATGCCTTGGGAGGAGCCCCTGAAATCAAAGGGGCTTTGGCTCTGAGTGAGAGTGCTTCATTGTGAATAAAGAGAGGCAGCATCAGGCCCTAAACAGAGTTGGCCATTGGCCATCTAAGTGTCTAAGTTTTAGTTGTCTTGTCTTCATTTGATCTGACCAAAGTTTTCCTAAACAAACATACTCATTGTAAACTGTTACCTTGCAGCTATTTAGGGGTCTTCCAGCCTCTTTTCCCCTACTTCTTCCCCTTTTCCACTGCACACACAAAGGAGTATGGCTAAATATACTCTTAAGAATTCCCATGACTCCAAAGATTAAGTTAAAAATTAAAAAGCAGAAGAAAATTAGTAAAAACGAATTGTGTTTCTACAATTTCATTTCTATAGGAATATTCCTAATCATTGAGTTAGACATTTGCCTTGCCATTAAGGACTAAAAACTAATAAACTCTTCAGTAGTTGAACTATCTATGGGTAGATTGTGATTAAGCATAGAGAGAATGAACCTGCAAAGCAGATTAGTCTGAAACTGAAGGAGTGTTTGACCTTTGAATGTGTCTGAGACTACATGTACTCTTGGTTTTTTTATTCTAAAAATTCTTCCCTTCCTAACTACTGAGCATCTTACAGTAAAACACGTAGGAAGAAGCAAAGTCAGGCATAATATTAACACCAAGATTATTTTGAGGAAAGAATAAAAATGGCAGATCTTTCTAGAAGAGCCAATGCTCAGAAAATGTGTTCAAACAGCTACTCTGAGACACTTATTACTAGTTAGTAGATGCTTAAAATGTGGAAGTCCAAGGCTGTATCACCTGCAACATGCACACATTATATGTATGGTGTCTTCGTGTTGTGTCTGTGTGGATACTGTAAGGCTGTGTGTTATAAATACGCTACACAGGATTCAGAGACTATATCAGGCTTGGGCAATTATTTTGGGTGGAGGACTGCTTACTGAGCTTTGGCAAGCCACTGTGGGTCATGTGACAGGCAGCCAGGGCCAGATAAATATTAATTTTCTAAATTTTTGAGGGGACCTGCAGGCCAGCTAGAATGGCCTGGTGGGCCGCATCTTGCTGCATCGTACATTTATTTTATCTCAGCTATAGGCTTGAGAAGCCCAGCACAGAAGAAATAGCCCAGAACACAAAACAAAGGTTGCATTCACCAGTTACCTGAATTCTGCTGACATCAGAGCTGGTGCAGGCCTTAGCCTAACATGTTCATACTGCAAATGGAGATGTGACTGCAGCATAGTATAGGCATGGGGCTATTAAAACTTCACGACAGGTGCCAAGGCACTGCACTGCAGCTCTTAGGAACTGCAGTGTTATAGCCATATGTCCTTCTGTCTCTAACAAGCTCCCTAGGACGTGGGAAGCTCTGTCTTAGGATTCCCCAAGAAGAAGTCGTAGTCAGTCTCCCTCTCCTAAAGGGCTTCCTGAAGCTAGTCCTGGCATAGCTTCTCAAGGAATGAGGCTCTGGATTTGACACCCTAACTTGTCTCTGTCCTTGGCTTCCCTGGTAACTCATAGCACCTAGGACTACCTCAGAGATCTCCTTTTTTGTGGTCAGCTCCCAGGAAGTGGGGGAATGGTGTTTTTTCTTCAAAGAGTGGGGGCTCAGAGTGCTTAAATCCCAAACAGTACCACAGACTGCCATTTAAACAAACAGTCTTTATTGTACCATTGCTGATCCTTTTCTCCTTGCTCAGCTTTTCTCTCTCCCTGGACTACCCTTTCTGTCCTGCTCCTTTCTTAGTGCCTCACTTTCTCTCTGGCACAGGCAGCCACTCTTGCAACACAACAGTTGTGAAACTATAGTATTACCCACCCAGGGATTAACAGGCACACAATAAAATTAAAGTATTTCAAGGAACCAATCAGGGACCAGTGACCAGTCCTTGCTTCTAGGCCACCTTCCCTGGGGCTGAAAAAAGCAAGTTGTCCTATTTATTGGACTAATTAGAACAACTATTTACACCAATACATGCTTACACTGAGCCCCTCTAAGAACTACAGGCTGGTGCTCAGCCCACTTAGCCCTTTTTGTCACCAAGTTAAGAATTAAAATATTAAGAATGCAATACATTAAAACATTAAGAAGGCTTATGTGTCTGTCCTATACTATCCCTCCACCAGGAAAATTCTCCCAGAGCTGGGGACAAAAGGTCTTCCAAATTTTGGTCCCTACCTCAGTTGCTATTTATGCGCTGTATCCATCAACTTTTTAATTAAGAAGTGAACACGCACAATCTCAAGAGTAGGGCACTTGCACTCCCGCCCTGACCTCCCCTCCCCCTGGCACCTTCCTGGGCAAATGTCCTGATTTACCTGCACAGGTCTCCTCTTTGCTCCTTTTTATACTGGTTCCATGCTTCACATTCCTTTCTGCTCAGTTGCCCAGTCTATGCTATAGCCTGATGATTAGGGTACTTCCCTGGGAAGTAGGAGGCGTGGGCTTGACTCACCCCAAGCTGAGGCAGGCATTGCACCCAGAACACTGTCCTGGGTGAACTTTCAGTACTAGGCTATTAAGCAAAATGTTAAGTGGGCTAGCCACCGTTGCCACCCTTTAAATGAAAAAGAACACGCCAACCTGTCACCTTGCCTGTCTATGCATGGGCTGGTTCACGGTCTAATTCGAACATGTCAGAGCAGACTCAATTAATCACGTCTGCACCATGTTCCAATTAGAATGCTCCAGTGTGGCCTTGCTGTCACGTGCATTAGGCCCCTGCAGGTTTAAAAATGGCTGTTGGGGTGCTTTAGCTATACCTCATTGAATGAGGGGCTTAATGCACGTGATAGTGAGGCTTTTTAATTATGGCCTCTCTAATAAAATGTGTCTTCCCCCCAATGTACATAGGCAGCCCTTATGGATAATGTAGGCACCCGACTCTAAGCTAAAATTTCAGACCAAGTACCAGTGTGCACACTCCATCCCTATGGTAAATGAAAGACATCCTGCACTAGCTTAGTCCTTAATGTAAGAGGCAGGCAGTTCAGCTTAGATCAGCTGGCACATGATGAAGCCGCGGCCTCCTTTCCTCATGGTAAGGTGTTTATTTGTCCATGTCTTTATCCTGGCTCAGGTTAGGGACCAAGCCTGTAGACGTGCTGCGAAGCTGCTCTGATGTGCTGTACCTCAGTGTATCAGGGCAGTCTCAATTCATTGAGTCTGCTGGAGCATGATAATCACTGCACGCCAGCCAGCCTACACATCATGTAGCAGCATCCCAGCACCGAACAAGCTTTAGTTCCAGTGCCCCTGCTGTCATTTTTGAAACAGGGATGCCAATACATGAGGTCCTGCAGCACGTTAATTAGAGTGGCTCCAAGAGCCACTCTAATTAAAGTGCCCCCACCCCTGGAGCATGAGTAAAAATGCCCCTGGTGACTTCTCAAAGCTGCTTCTGGGCCTAAGTTTATATGATCATTTTTTCCTCTCCTTTCTATTCAATACGAGCAGTTGTGTTAAATTTAAATGTTATTGTTCTTCCCTTTTTAGCACTGACTGTAGAGCTAAGTAACTGTTTCTCACAGTTCACCTACCCATCTGCCATCTTCCTGGGTAAATCCAGGGCTAGTTCCAGTGGAACAATGAAGCCAGTTGTGTACAGAACATCTGCCTTTAAGGCTTCCCAAGAAGCGAAGGCACAGTATGAAACGTCCGGTTGCTAGGGGAGGCTGCTTGAAGTCCTCCAGTGCTCTTGCGATTGCTCTCCAAGCAGAGCAGTCCTTCACAAACAGAGGAAGTTGAGCTATTAAATGTTATGAAAGTTAAAATTACTGTCATCAATCCCCTCTCACTAATTCTAATACCTGATTCAACTGCCTCTGTTTGTAAAAAAGCAAGAAGATAAAGGTGTCCAAGACTGTGCCAGCCTCAGAGGGTGCGTCCCCCCAGATGCGGGGCAAAAAAAGTAGTGGCACAAGTTTGTGTTGAAGGAGCCAGTAGCAGGGAGATGCTGCCAGCAGCCAGAGCAACTTCTGTGAGGACCAAGGTACTGTACCATTCCTGTGGCATACACTGCACCACTTTTTTTTTTCACTGTTTTTTTTGTTTTTGTTTTGGGGGGTTTTTTGCTACTGAGATTTCCAGTAGAAAATTTGTAGTACATGGCATATTTTAATGTGTCGGGCATGCAGCTTGTGGTGTCACAGAGAAGCTTGCAGCCCCACAAACTGCATGTGCCTCCACATCTGGATCCGGCCAAAAGGTTTTGTGTATGGATGTTTGTATGCACTCTAGGTGGAAAGAAGCAAAATTTCCAGTGAGAATTAATTGTAGAAAACTTAAATGCTTTTTCTGTTTCTAGCCATACTACCAATACCACAGAACAGGTCCCTTTCTATGAAAGGATTGCAAAAAAAATATATTCTTAAAAAAATTTAACCATGGATCTTGCAAACTATCTTTTAAAGCTGACTATTTTTAACATCAAACCTCCATTAGAGCCCAGTTGCTTTCTCATTCCCACACAATGCCCCTCTGCTACTGTTTAATAAATTATATTTTCTTACTTTAAAAAAAAAAAATATGCATCAGTGAGTAGATGTTTTCCAAGAGGACGCGCCATGGGATGAAATTCAATATACCAAGTACAAAGTCCTACATTTAGAGACTAATAACAAGAATTTCCACTATAAGCTGGGAGTTTATCAGTTGGAAACCATTGTAGATGAGAAAAACTCTTTCACAGAGCCATTAATAGTTATGTGCCTTGGCTGGTGGTGGTGCTTGGTGTAGAAGCAATGCTGCTGTAAGGCGAGGTCACCTTTTTTTTTCTTTTGGCCCACTAATATGTGTGTTGTGCTGCCATTTAAACATAAGTTTTCAAAGATGAAAAAAAGGGACATGAGCTCCCTCCCCCACCTCTCTTTCCCTTCTTCCCCCATCCCCTCACATAGCAGCCAACTCGGCAGCACGGCTCCTGAACCTTCAGCCTTTAACACCACTGCTGTTCAACTGTCCTTACTGTTGGAGCCAAGGTGCAAGGTGCGGGGGAGAGCCTGGGGGTCAGAAGGGTGAGAGTCATAGAAACATAGAACCAGAAGGTACCTGAAAGACCATCAAGTCCAGTTTGCTGCCATGGGCAGCAAATTATTGGACTCAGATGAAGCTGGATAGTCATCTTGTTGAGCTCATCTTGAACACCTCCAAGCAGGGTGATTGCACCACCTCTGTGAGTGTGTTACAGATTCTGGTGACCCTTACAGAGACATTCTTACAGCTGGCCTGAATTTACCCTCCATTAGCTTATGCCCATTGGTCCTCATCCTCCTTTGGGATGCCTTCCTGAAGAGTTGACCCCCTAGATCCCTAGGATGCTCACCTCTGATATACTTGTAGGCAGCTATCAAGTCACCTTTTTTTACTCAGGCTGAACAGGCCTAGTTCCCATAGTCTTTCCTCATAGGCCCTATCTGCCATGCCCTTAACCATACAGGTGACCCTTCTCAGGCTTATCCATGTTCTTCATGAAGTGTGGTGCCAGGAACTGGACACAGTACTCCAGCTGAGCCCTCACCAGTGCTGAATAGAGAGGGAGGAGCACCTCCCTGGATCTATGGACCACTCATCGGCTGATGCACACCAGAATTCTGTTTGCCCTTCTGGCAATCTCATCGCATTGCTGGCTCATAATCATCTTTCAGTCAATCGTGTCCCCCAGGTCTCGTTCAGATGCTGTGCCAGCCAGTTGTATCTGCCCACTGTGTAACTGTGGTGAGGGTTCTTCATACCCAGGTGAAGGACCCTGCATCATCCCTGTTAAACTTCATCTGATTTCATTCTGCCCAAAAGGCCAGTTTTTCAAGGTTGTCCTGGATCCTGGCCCTATCCTCCAATGTGCCTGTGTTTCCCCACAGCTTGGTATCATCCACAAACTTAATCATTGAGATCTCCACCCCATCATCCAAATCATTAATGAATATATTGAAGAGCAGGGGTCCAAGCATTGATCCCTGGGGGACACCACTGGAGATGGCCCCCCACGATGAGGCCATCCCATCAATTACCACCCTGGGTGCAGCCTCTGCACCTCACTGTAGACTGGTCCAGCCCAGCAACCTCCAGTTTGCTTGAGAGTATCTCATGGGACACAGAATCAAAGGCTTTAGTAAATCATGTCAACTATGTGCACCTTGTCCAGATAGCTAGTTACCTAAGTTTCGCAGCAATAAGGGTCCAGCAAAGTTAAAAGAGCCTCAGACCTAAACCCATAGAGAGATATAGTGCTTGGTCCTGCTTCAAGCAAAACACAGGTTTTGGGGCTAAGGGAAGAGTACGGGTGAATCTGGTAAGAGTCATGACTGTGAAGATCCGGAAGAGGCTAATTTAAGGTTTAACTAGGTAGCTATCCAACATCTTCCCTTTGCTGATAAGTGCACATATTGCTAAGTCATTTAATGGGTGGGATAACAGAGAAGTGGGGTGCCAGTAGGCTGGGAGGAGGAGAAAGGAGGCATCATGTACATTTATGTATGTGTGAGGGCAACAAGTGAAAGTCTTTCAGCAGTCTGTGGTAAGCTTTTTGCACAACCAGGAACAGATGGTACAGTGCAATGAAAAGGGTGGGGTGTTGTGGGGGACGTGACCTAGAATCATAGAATCATAGAAGTATGGTTGGAGGGGACCATGTAGATCTTCAAGTCTGATCCCCTGCCTGGGCAAGAGCAAAACTAGGCTCAAATGACTCCAGCCAGGTAGGCATCAAGTCTCTTCTTAAAAACCCGCAGGGTAGGAGCCAAGAAGATTTGCTTTTTATTACCTTACTCATCCCAAGGCACCTCAGCTGAGACTTGAACCCAGATCGCTCACATGGTAGGTAGGAATGCTGCCACACAGCCACCACTGGTAGAAGCTAAGAGGGCATAACAGGCAGGTGGGAGGGCATAACAGGCAGGGTGCTGAAATCACCTTGTCCCGCAACCGATCTTTGTACTTCAGGCAATAGGGAACACATGGGATCCTGTTCATTCAAATCTCAAACACAGGTGGGCAGGCACTCTGCAGCCAGGGGTGTGTGTTTTGTTGGTGTATTCTCCTCTCTATTACTGTGGGTAATGCAGGGTGAATGGGACATGACCACTTACATGTTGTAAGGAGTAAAAGTGAATGAAGCCCAGCACTGGCCTGAAAATCCCATTTGTGCACTTTGTATGGGAAGAAAGAGAGCCGATGCCAGGGTATATGGAGGTCGGAACATTAGCAAGTCTACCCAAAGGGCTTTGGCCTCCACACTTTGATGGAAGTGGTGCAATGCTTTGTCAGCAAATGGTTATGACCCAGTATGGAAATTCTTCAAGATCCTTTTAGACCTTGCAACATTAATGACATCTGTCAGGCACTGTGCAGTCCAGATACAATGATACAGTACAATGTACTGTACTGCAGGGCCCGTTTATCATTCAACATACTTAATGGCAGCTCTTACACTGGCTCTGCTGTTACAATGGAAGGAACTTCATGTACAGTATACCAATTAAGAAGAAAAATGTTCACATTTAAGAGGTCCAGGTAGTTTCTATCATAATTAAAAAAAGAAATCTGAAAAGGTATTTAATAGGCGAGGGAAAAAGCTTAACTGACTTATGCTCAGCTGCCTTCAGAGAGTTTTCAAAAGCTCAGAGCAAACACTTCTGTTTCAAAGCTTATGCTTCTTTATCTATGAGAAACTAAACACTGGATAATTCTTTAATTAGTTCCTAACAAGATGTTTTTCTCTGTAGCCCAGGCTTGGAACAGGATAATTGTGTCTTTAGTTTAAAAACAAGTGTCAATACAAATGGTTATTTTGATTTCTCTTTTCTCAAATGTCTTCTTTTCCCCTTTAACTCTTACCTTGCTAGCTATCAGTTACAGGCTCTTCCCTTGAATCCAAAACAAATGGTTTTTTTATTTAAGTTGTTTCAACTTAAATAAATATACAATGTGCCAATCCCAAGCCATAGATGTGACATAGTTAGCAGCTACTTAAAAGTGGTCCACATTACAGTGCTGTAAACAAGAACTGTTTCACTGCAGAAGCTCTTGGAGAATGAAGTGGCTCTGATAAACCTTCCCAGCCTGAGCCTCAGACCTAAACACATAGAGAGATATAGTCAACAGGTACGACAGAAGTGACAATTTTCACCCCATCTGGCCACAGAAAGCAGTTTATAGCTGAGACCAAACACAAGTGCGGGGGGGGGGGGGGGGGGTAAACAGCTTCAAAATGGCTGATTGGGTGAAAATCTGACCCCTCATTGTATGACAAAGTTCCTAGCCTGCCCCTGTTTTCAGAATGGGAGGGTGGAAAGGGAGCAGAGGGAATTCAGTCTGGGGGGTTTTCAGCCTTCCCTGGAGGGCAGGGTGGGTATATTAGAGCCTCCTGAGGTACGGGGGGGAGGGGGCTCCAATTAACCCACCCCACCACACCCTTCAGCACCACCTGGGGAGCCCCAACAGTGAGTTCCCTCTACTGCCTTTCCCCCCTCCCATTCTGAAAACAGCGGGCACCAGCAGACACCCTGGCCGTTGCTATGGGAACTTGGCTGCAGGCTCCCAGCCCCAGCTAGATCCCCGTCTCCCCTGGAGCCAACAGTGAACTTCTGTTTGGTCTGGGGTAACGTCGTAACCTAGAATGCTTTGCAAAAACCGTTCTGAGTTACAGCCGGGGGGGGCTGCACTTCTATCTGCACCCTTAATGTTTCCCTGCTACCTTAGGTAACTAAATCTAAAATGTAGATCCTCAGAGGCCTTATCCTTGAATGCTGTCTCTTTGGATCAAAGATTAATTGTTCCACACAAGTGGAACACCTTCACGGAAGAAGAGTGAGAGTGCCTCCATCCACTTCAGCATACCCTGGAGCCTGCTGGTTAGGGCACTTATTTGATAGGTGCAAGAAGTCTGTTCAAATCCCTTTTAAGCAGAGGAAGGAATTGAAGTCTTGAGGAGTGTTCTAACCAGTCAGGCACTGGATAAAGAAGAGGTTTTAGCCCAGGGATGGGCAAACTGCGGCCTGCAGGCCGGATGTGGCCTGCCAGGCCATTCTATCTGGCCCACGGGGCCCCTAAAAAATGTAAAAGGTTAATATTTATCTGCCCCTGGCTGCCTGTCATGTGGTCCTCGGTGCATTGCCAAAACCCAGTAAGTGGCCCTCCCCTGAAATAATTACCTGCCCCTGTTTTAGCAGCACCTCCTCCTCTGTGTGTGCTTTGAGATAAAGAGCTGGTGTATGTGCCGAACTCCAGGACCTGGTTCTAAATGGTGGGAAATACTTACATTACTGAGAGGGGAAGGCTTAACAGACATCACTGACCTTGGCATTATCTATTGGCTCATTCAGTAGTTGCCTGTTTAGCATTTTGGCATTTGTGGATCATATTCTGAAATACCAAACACTCCACATGCATTATATGAGGAACTGGTACCTAAGTTAAGGGCATAGTTTCCACTAAACAGCAGGCACTTAGAAGTTAGGCATTTTGACTATGACCATAAGATAACTTTGTGGATCCAGTTCAAGTTATGGCTTTCTTTTCCTTAGAGCTGACAGTACCATCTGCTTTCACTCTCACTAAAGCCAACTCTACAGCTGGCTGCTCTGTCTGATTTCTAGGAAATGTTGTATTTTAGGTTATCATTAATCATTCCCCACAAAAGGCAATAATACTGGGGAAAAATGTGAGTGATGATCACTCAATTCTTTCTCAAAGCAATCCACAGAAGAAACATACAATATTCTATCAGAATTTACTATTTGATCGGATTTAAGTGTTTCCAGGGCGGAAAGCCACAGTCTTCATTTATCTTCATCAAAGGGGTTTGTGTAACATATAAGCTATTAGAAAGTCAACATTTGCCACCTATATCACACAATTTCCATATAAATCTTCTCCTGTTCCAAGGAGTGGAAAAAGTTGTGACAATGTGAAAGTTTACTGTAAGTATATTGTCACTTGAGTTAGTTCTTTTAACATACGCAACGTAATGTATGTTAACAAATTTGATTAAGCCTAGCATTGGCAGAACACCACTGCTTATAACTTGTTGCTTAATCTTAGGTTGCAGTTAAATAATCGGTGGAGTTCACTATCTTTAGTTCATGTCTAAAGATAAATGCAGCCTAGCCCAAACAAAACTTTCATTATGTAAAACTGGGACCCATACTTTTCTTGCCCTGCTATAAATATATTAATATTATCATTCAAATATTTTTCCCTTCTTATTAAAATATTTCTTTCACTGAGAATTTGGACAGAGAACATGAGGATATGGGAGTCTCAACTTCTTGTCAGCAAATCCCAATAAAAGCTTTATAAAGGATCAGACATTTTACATGTTTCCATATTTCCCCTGCAGATGGCATTTCCACTCGAGCTGAGTCAGGATTTTGAATGCTGCATACACATCTGAGGTCTTCTCTTATTTTCCACAGCAGGCTCTTTCCCATTACTCTTCTTCTATAAACACTCCCAGCAGCGGATACAAATGGATAAAGAAATCTAGGCCTGATAATGAGCCAAAAGAAATGTCCACACACCATGACATACACGTCTCAAAAAACTATCAGGAGAAAACCTGTACTATATCATGTGAGAGCTACTGCGGGGGGGGGGGGATGAAAATAGTGTTTGTGTTATGCAGTTTCTACTTGTGCAAGAAGCTGGTTTGGGCCCTACTGTAAATCAGAGCAACTTGTGGCTGTTCTAGCATGTGGTAGGCAGCCTTACTCAGGCTGTCTAGTGCTACCCTGGTGCACAGAGTCTCTTCTAGCATGAAGTGACAGCCTGTGGCATACTTAGTCTCAATATTGCTCCTCATACTTCAGAGAATTCTCCCCTCAAGATATGGCTCTTTAGGCTGCAAGTACAACAGACACCCAGTTCGGTGCGGGCCAGAATTAACAACCAAAACTGGATGTCATAGTAGATGGTTTACAGGGTTTTTTGGGTTTTACCAGACCAACCGAATAGTTGGCAAAAATTTTGTTTGCAAGCTTTCAGGCATAAACACCCTTCTTCAGGCATAGGGAGAGTCTGCTGTTGTTTTGTGTTCTCCTAGATGGACTAGAAGCCAATATGCAGGGACGATGCATAGGGGTATACATGGGTGCATGTTCACCCCCTAAGTGTGGTGGTGCACCCCCTACAAAAAGGCACCGCTGACACTGTCAGCAGTACCTGTGGGCACTCGCTGCTCGTCACCCTGCTGCCGACACCATCAGCTGCATCTATGGGTAGTCAGAAATCCCCACTGGCTGCCGCTGCTGCTGCCACTGACACTGCTTGTGGCATCTGCAGGTGGTCACCAACCCCTAGTCAGTGCTCACCCCCTTCACCCCCCACCGCTGACAGTGCTGGTGGTATCTGCAAGAGCTCTTACTTACCACCACCATGCTCCTGCTGCCGCCCCCCCGCAGCCGCCAGGGGCATGCATCGTTCATGCCAATAGGCAAAATACAGGTCTGTGAAAATGCAAATAGCTACAACCAACACCACTGAAACATGGTATATGGTTAACACACAAAAAGAGTCTGGGGACCCCTATCTATTTCTTCATAAAAGGCTAGGGATGTCTATACTAGTGACCCTCACTATATCACAGCTTGCATTATGTGACAGTTTTAGCAGAGGCCAAGAAATGAATGGACAAGGAGATGGAATGAGCCTCTAAACCTTAGAAATGGGCCCCGCAGATCACAATTAAGTGGCCTGGGGCAGGCAATGTGAGGAAGTTTGCACAGCTGTTTTGGGGGAACCCACAGTCTTTTAGTTTGATAATTTAGCACATTTCAGCACCACTAAAATTCAACCTAAACCTTAAAACAAACCAAAGAATATAGCTGAAAAGCCCACTTAATTATCAATCTTTAAAGTTTCCAAAGCTGCTGACTCACTGCATAAAAATTGTTTTATATATGAAGTTGGGCATTTTTTAAGGCTCTGTTCGCATATATAAGAAGAACTTTATTCAGTGCCAATATTTATATTGCAGCACAACAAGACTCTGGTAATGATGCCATTCTAGTGTGCAAACGTTTCTTATTAAAAATGGTCATGACTTGAGGCAGCATAAGGTTGCAACTTCATTTTCATATGATTACTGGACTGAAAAGTCCCAGTGGTTAGAAAAGTTAATTCAAAAGTTTTATTTTTGCTCTTTGCAGTATTTAGCAGCACAGAAGTCTGGGGGAGGGCTCATTTTGTCCTTTTAATTATTAGAAGAGAAGCAATTACGAGTAGGTTCAATAAATCAAACATGGAAGTGTTGCCACCAAGTGGTATAAGATAGGTTAGGCATTATTCTTAATTCATAGATTAAAATAAATGAATCCAAAGTATCATGTCTTGTTCTTTAGTTTTCTTTAGTTATTAATACATTTTCACATTCGTATTTTTCTTTTTCAAAGTGATGGAGGCAAATCTATTAGGATCAATTCTATACTTCATCACTTGGCCATTTTTAAACTGTTGTTCAAGTCTCCAGCAGAGGCACAGCTTATGAACCAAATGTGAATGGAACCTATTGTATGCAGGGTCTGACAGAAATGGGAACTATAGCATTGTCCTCCTCTCTACCTAGGACAGTGCAGAGAGACCTTTATAATGTAATCTACCCATGCATGGTTATGGGTTAAGTCTGGGCCAAGAGGTAGAATGGGCACTGCTTCCTCCAACAGGACTGCCTGTGTAAAAGTAATAGCTGAGTGGCTTTTGCACAGACTGCCTTCTGAATATAGGAAAAGGGAAGATT
Source organism: Crocodylus porosus (assembly GCF_001723895.1). NCBI lineage: Eukaryota > Metazoa > Chordata > Crocodylia > Crocodylidae > Crocodylus > Crocodylus porosus. The sequence continues at coordinate 70,391,392 of NW_017728947.1, read as the reverse complement.
CTGAGAAGAGTTTCTGGATCAGGATTTTCTGTCAGCATGATCTACCTGGTTACATACGTAGGTGTTTTTCAAAGTGTGTGTTTGTGGAACCCTGGGGTTCTGGGCTAGATCATCTAGCAAAGAGACTGGGGGCTAATGGCAGAGTGGGCCAGGTCCTACCTGGCTCCATGTCAGTCTTTAGGGGAAGGGTTCAGCAGCAGCAGAAGTGATATGCAAGGGTTCTGTGACTTTAGGAAGTTTTAAAAACATTGATATAGGGTAAATAGCCTGAATGTGTTTGATCATTTCACAGGCTGTAATTCAACAAAGCACTGATTCATGTCCTTAACTTTAAACCAGTATTTAAGGGTAAACTTTTCAAAAGCACTTAAGTGACTTAGGAACTTAAGTCCTATGAACTTTCAGTGAGACTTAGGCTGTCACATTCCTAAATATCTTTTGGAACTGGGACTTAGGCTTCTAAGTTATTCAGGCATTTCAAAAGTCTCATTGACTTCAGTGCAATTTGGGCATAAGCTTAGGTGTTTTGCTGAGTCGAGACTTCTAGATCTATCCTGTCAGCATCTTGTGTGATGTTTCAGCTATCGGCTTTTCCTTGCCTTGGAGAACTGGGATAATGCCATTTACCTGAAGTTAAATATAAGGTAAATCATGAAGATTAGGAATAAAGTCCTTTAAATATATTACTGGTTTCTCTACAGAAGCTCATGCTTTTCCCACAATGCCTCACCCCCAATCTGGAAAGGCCTCCTCTAAAAGTAAAAGGAGCTTTCTGGTTCCATGATCATTCATATATTGGCCTTTTTTCTAAGACTAAAAAGCCATACCAGTTGCAGTGGCTTATGTGCAGCGGAAGGCTGTCCACTGGAAACCAACCTAAGTCACAAAACTTGTTTCACATAGTGCACAAAGCAGGGGGCAAGGTAGATTGAACCAGAAATGCGGCCTCTTGGCACACCACTGAAGAGGAAAAGGGAACAGATGGGGACTGCTGCTTATTCAAGGCAGAGAGAGGAAGGGTAACTGTAGTGATGTAGGTTAAAGAATTAGAATTTTTGCTCTACGTTTACCAGGGAAGAGGAAAATGTGATCCCCTTGTATACCTGTAGGTTAGCCCTTACTGGATAGCCACCAAATAGTAACAAGTTTTTAACTTCCAAAAGGATGGGTTTTAAATAGACATCAAGATGCCATCCATTCCAGCCAACATTGTTCATAAACTACATTAAAAAAACTCAGATTCTGACTCAGAGCAGGAAAATCTAACCCCCCCCTAAAGCTTACAGAGGTATTTTTGCATATTCTAGATGACTTCTACCCACCCATCTCTACTAAATCCTTTCCCTCTGGTCTCAGCAGCCCTGAACACAGCCCCTGCATACGGTGCTCTTCAGTAATCAAAGCAGTGCAATTAGGAGTCACAGCAATAACAAATGTTTTCATTTGTAACAAGTTGGAGGAGGTATCAACAACAGCAATCTCATGGTGGTAGGGATGGGAACTGAAAAAAACTGAGGCTTCTTTACCTTCCTTGTACAGGTAGAGGTCAGTGCTAGATCCTCTGTATGAATAAAAACCAGAAGAATCAAGGGAGAAAAAACCCAACAGAAAAGAATTAGGTCAAAAAGATGCTTTTACAAAGCTGACATCTTTTCTCAGCATACATCACTTCTTAGTTTTCTTTCAGTAACTTCTTTCTATAGCTTTGGATAATTGCCTTTTATTTCTTAGTGGAATACTGTCAAGTGCTCTTTCTCTTTTTTTCATGTTGTCAATGTTGCCACCATTACCTTCAGACCAAGGAAATGATGGTAAAAGGCAGAAGCAGTCTCCCAGTTCCTTTTATCCCTGGTTTAGTTTCTGTTAACTGCAAATCACAGCAGAGAAGTTAAATTAATGCAGCTGATGTTATGAAAGGTACAAACCAGGAAGAAACTGGGGACTGTATGTGCTAGTGAAACCTGACAGGAGAAAAGACCTCCAAAAATCATACTGCATAACTGCCGAAGCTCTTACAAGTGCAGTTGTGAATAAATTCCCATTTTATTTCTCCATTTTAGAAGGAGAATGAAAATAAATTTAAAAGAGGATGTTAACCTGAATAACACCTAGCAGTGTTATCCAGAGGGGAAATATTATAAGTAGGATATCAGATCTTTTTAAAATATGACAAAGCAAAGGCAAGGGAGCTTGCTTGAAATGTTTTACGTTCCACTCTTGTTAAATCCAGTATGTTTAACTTGACCATTTATGAATTGCTAATTCTTGTCTAATATGCTGGCTCTTTTTTAGATATGACATCTACATTTGGTAGAAGTCTTCATTGCACTACTACTACTTTTAAAAACAATTAAACAAAAAAAAATTAGGAGACAATATGCCATAAATTCAAGAGCAGATACAGCAATTATTGTGGAACTTATTGCAGCAAACAGCCAAAATGTTATAAGATGGAAGGCCAGTTTTACTCCAAAATGATGGAGATACACAGGTACTTGCATTTACATGATTACTGCAAGAATGCTTACACATCAAGTACTAGCAATTGTTGAAATTATATATATACACAGTTGTAATGTGCAGTTACCTGAGGTACATGCATAATAACTGCACATGTATCTGTAGACATATAGACACACGTAGACCTTTGACCCCATATTACCCCAAATCAGTGATTCCCCCAAATATTTCAGACTGCATATCTCTTTTTCTATTAAATCATTTTTTCTTAAGTAAAACGGAGAAAGAACTAACAGTTAACAGAGGAGATGGTAACAACTCTATTGAAAAAATAAGAAAAATGTGTCCAAAAAGGGATGAAAACTTGTTGGGCAAAACCCAACCACATGACAGCTCTCTTTGAATTTAACAACTGGACAAATTCTCCTGACAAACAATAATTTCCTAAGGAGCTCAAACAAAACATAAATGCAAAATGAAGACTAGGCCAGCCAGCTAGACCAGGGATTGTCAACCAGGGGTACGTGTACCTCTGGAGGGTACTTGGGAAGGTGCTATGTATGGGGTAGTGGGTGGGCAGGGATGGAGTGCTGCCACCCACCACTCCACGTCACTGCCTCCCAGGAGCAGGGCCAGGGTGGGGCGAGGGTAGCGGTGACCCTCTGCGGGCCACACAGGCGCTGCCCGAGCGGTCAGATGTGGAGAGAAGGAAAGTTTGCCACCACCATCTACCACCCCACACTGCGCCTCTCTGCATCCAACCATGCATCACGCCTCCCCACTGCGCATCCGTCCATGCACCACCCTTCCCACTGCTCCGCATCCAGGTGTATGCCACCCCCGCCCCAACTCCATGTCAGGCCACACGCCACTCCTCATCCCCTCACTCTGCATCCAGCCACCGGGGATACACTTATTAAAAAAGGTTGAAAACCCCTGAGCTAGACTGTATCATTTTCATGCAAAGAAATGCATGAAAGCCAGACAACTGTCTAGCTGCCACAGACTTTTGCACCTGTAGCATTTGGCTACTAGTATACAAATATAGTCACTCAGAATTAATTCGGTAATGAATATAGGGCTTCATTTCTTTGACCAAAAGAAGCATTAAATGAAATGATAACGGTGGAATATGCCCTTCTGTCGGCAAACATGGGAATTGTGACAGTAGCGTAACTTTGGGGGGCAGGAGAGTGGCGGTGAGTAGGGCACTAGCCTCAGGCCCTGACTTAGAGAGGGTGGCGATATGGCGCCCCCCTCAGGAGTCTTCCATGACAGGAGCAGTTTTGCACTGCCTGGCCATAGGAGCATGGCAGGCACAGACCCTGCACCTAGCTCTGCATCTGGAAGGCAGGGGGAAGAAAGGACACCCCCACCCACGCAGATGCTTTGTATGGAAGGCACAGCTCTGTGCTTGAGGGGAAAGGGAGAATGGGGTACGAGGAGGGACCCTTGGGGAGCCTGTGCCACTCTGTTTCTTAGCTTCAAACACCCGAGGCTGCTGCCACTTGAGGAGAGCCCCATCAGCTAAGACTCTGTTCCCTGCCACCCCTTCTACTGGTCCCCTCCCTCCCTGTGCTTCACTTGCTCAGAGAGACCATTACGCTTCTGAATTGCGCTGCTGCAACAGGGAAAATGTCGCCAAACCTCAGAAATCTTGTAGGAATGATGGAATCCAATAGTGGCTTATTGGTATTTCCAAAGCATGGACCTCAAATATTAATGAAGACCACGGTCCTGCACGGTGCCCTCTGTGCAAATTTCCCACTTTGACCACACAAAGACCCACTGATTTTAGCTGGGTGCCATACAGAATCATGGATCCAGTCATGTGGCACTCATTGCAGCATCAGGACCTAAGATTTGGGCGATGGGTTTGTCTCTTTTTAAAAACATTCTTTGTTATTTCCTTAAAAATGGGATTTGAGGGTTAATTAACTTTTGCTACTTATCTGTGAAAACATAGAAGAGGATGGAAAAGAAAAGATCTTTGATCCAAAACATTTAATTTTTTTTAAAAGAGCCATACTTGGAATAAAAACGAGTTCAAGCAATTAAAGCTGAAACAGCTAAGAAAAAATTCCATGTTAGCAAAGGCTTAAGCATTTAAATAATCGAGCTAAACAGTTAATCTACTGTCAACCCTGAACTTTAAATTAGTTAAAAATATATTAAAGGATTATAAAATAATCATCATATTAGAATTACAGGGAATGAACATCAGTACAAAGGGACCTTTTCATATATTACTTATCCACATTCAGTGAACATGCATATATTGTTTAAAAACCTCATTTCAAGTCTTGCGCTGGATGCATCATGGCAAAGCTAGCTCTGTATTACAGACTCATTCCCAGGTATTCAGAGACTTCCCAGAGAGGCTGCTGAAATATGGCCTCCAGTCAGTGTGTGAGGCCTGTGGATAGCTCTGCTCACCCTCATTTCCAGCTTCAGTAGCTCTCCAACCCCCCCCGAGTCTCTGAGACATGAATAGAGTAGCAAGTAGAAGCTATTCCAATTGCCTGAACACTCCACCCTAGGATGTGTAAGTCACTGAGAAGGGAGGAGACAGAGAGAACTGGGAGTGAGAAGAACGGGTTCTCATTCTATTCCCATATAGAAGGCCCCAGGGCAGGAGAGAATAAAAGAAATGTGGTGAAAGATAGGAGACCTGGGCATTCACAGATTCATAGATTGTAAGGCTGGAAGGGACCTTGGAAAATCATCAGGTCCAGCCCCCTGCACCAAGCAGGAAAGGCAACTAGGGGTTAGGTAACCCCAGCAAGGTGACTGTCCAGTCTCCTCTTGAAGATTTCCAGGGTAGGCGATTGCACCACCTCTAAAAGAAGCTTATTCCAGAGTCTGGACATCCTGACTGTGAAGAATTTTTTCCTAATGTTGAGCCTGAATTAATCTTTCAGGAGTTTGTGGTCATTACTCCTGGTTTTCCCCTCGGGTGCTCTGGTGAACAGTTGCTCACCGAGCGAGCCCTTGTTTTACTCCCCTAGTATAGCAGTAATCTGCTACCAGGTCCCCTCTCAGCCTTCTTTTCTTCAAGCTGAAGAGTCCCATCCCTCAGCCTTTCCTCATATGGTTTGCCTTTTAAGACTCAGCTCATACAGGTGGCTCTTCTTTGGACTCTCTCAAGCTTTACCATGTCCCTGTTAAAGTGTGGTGCCCAGAACTGGATGCAGTACCCAAGCCTCCCATATTCCCAGAGACAAAAATACATAAATAAATAAAACTCTTCTCCCCTGATGAACAGAAAAAGGAATAACACCCTCCTCCCCCTGACACCCTTCTTCTTGGAGAGGAAGTGATCCCTAGAGATGACAGTGAGTAAGCCAGGTCAGTGAGTTGAGAGGAGGGAAAGACTGCTACAGCCCTGGTATAGTGCCTGAGATTGGTGAGGTGGCACCATGCTTAATTTCCCTTGTGTGTGCTTGTCTTTGGAGCCTAAAAGGGGTTTTGCTTTCTCTGGCACATCAGACAAAATGTTGTCTATGGCCCTCTTGGAGTGTTGCAGCTCTATACTGCCTGTACTGTAGGGCAAAGACAAATGGGCACAATATAGCCCAAATACATAAATACATACCATGTTGGCAAATGTGTCCTTATAGACACAAATACATACAAAGTTTTGCTACTGTATGCCCTTAAGAACAGTTCAGCTCTTAAAATCTCATGTGAAAGCAAGGATCTACATCAGAAATACTGTCAAAGACCATTGTACTCCATTATTACAATAGGTGACGTATTACGATTCCCTGTAGATTTAGGGCTTTATTCACAAACGTGGTCCCCGCATTGTAGCCACCAATACGTATTTCATAGGTTCTCATTACATTAGATGTTTTTATTGTGCATTGGGCAGTCTCCATAAAACACCTAAGACATTGAGCTACACCCACAGGCCCTTACTCAGCTTTAACTTGATTCTTCCTCAGGTACCCCGGCCTCCTCAAATATTAGCTTAAGAACTGATGTCTGTCACATGCCTAAAAAGGTATTTTTTATTTTCCTGTGGTAACAAACTGCCATTTTCAGTTTTAAAAATATTCATCTCAAACATTTATCTTTATGGAAAGAAAACGATTAGATTTCCTAGGGGGTTCAGATGTTTTGGTTCATCTCTTTTCTTACCTTCATCACAACCCATTTCCTCTTGCTTTAGAGGAATTCTGCAGGCAACAGGCAAATCCTTTTTTTCCTTCCTCTATTAGCTTTCTGGGGAGTAATCTATGAGCAATGTCTTTTGCATTTGGTTCTAATCAATGATCATCGTTGCAAATGATCTGGCTAGATATATCACAAGGATGCAACTTGTACAGTACATATGGGCAAAAACTGATTTTTGTGCAGATCTTTCAGATGCAGATTTCAGGGTTACTCTAAGTTCAGTCATCTGTTGCACTGGGCAAAGACTAGAAGGAATGCCATGCACTCTGTCCCACCCTACTCCTTTTTCTCCCTTACCTTTGAAATCCTCTAGGTCAGGGGTTGTCAACTGGGGGTACTTGAGAAGGACCTAGGGGTATGCATAGGGAGGTGGGGTGGGGCACTGCCATGCACCAACCCACACTGCCACGCAGGCACCGTCTGCCCAGCCGGACACAGAGGGCTGGGGAAGCTTGCATTCTGCTACTGCTCTGCATCTGGCTGCACAGCCCCCGCCTCCCCCTGCTCCATGTCCAGCCGCTGGGGGTACAATGCTCTGCATCCATCCACCAGGGGTACACTGATCCAAAAAGGTTGAAAACCCCTGCTCTAGGTGGTGGCAAGGACAAGGTGGTCTGGAGCAGTCTAAGCTGACTTTGGGCTATTTGACAATTCTGGGTCAAATAGCCCATCATCGTTCTGGGTTCTCGCTCTAGAGCAGTTTTATAGCCGTTCCATTCAGCTTCAACCACATAAAGAAGACAGAAAAAGGGAAAGAAAAGCAGTTTCTCTATTTAAATGGTCATTCTGATGCGATCCCAGACCATTATGCAGTGTGATAGTGAAGAGATCATCTTTTTTTTTTTAATTGGAGTTCTTCCAGCCAGTGTTTTTAGAGCAATTACCTCTCATTTCAGTTCTCTAAGGGCCTGTCACCCCAAAACTGGTATTAGAATAAAAAACAAAAGTAGGCCCTTTAAAAGGATGTATTACCCTTTAAAAATTAAGTGGATAACTCAGCCAAAGGGTGAGGTTGGGAAGGAACACACACCTTCCTGTTTTACAAATGAAGAACTGAAGTACAGAGAGATGAAGATCTAGAGTACTGTAACACTGTGCTGCCTCATAGACTCCTCAGTGCTGAGTGAGACACCCAGGCTTCCTATTAAATGCAGTGAGTGAATGAAGTACTAATGCAAAGTATCCCTGGAAAAGATCTTCTCAACCTGGCCAAGAGTGAAATGCAAAGAAAAGGGGTAGAATACAGGTACCTAATCTGGTACACCTGGCCAGAGATGGGTGACTGACCAGGCAGATCTTCCCTGTGCTTGGGATCCTGAGCCATGAACCCTTTTGTGGAGCTGGATTCCTAGGCCTGGTTTTTCTGTTCATGATAAACCAAGCATGAGAAAGAGATTTCTCCACTAACTGAATAATCTAGCAATTAAAGCACTTTCAGCAGCATGTGGGGTGAGGTGAGGTGAGGGGAACAGACAGGTGGACGGGGTGAGGCTGAGGTTCAGGTCACTACTTCAGAGCAGGGATTTGACCTCAGCTCTTCTGCATGTTAACTAAGTGCCCCAACATACTCACATGTGCTTAGTCATCTTTTGTCTTAGGTGTGCTCAGATTGGGGCCCGCTGGTATGACAGGCTGGGCTAAGCCTAGTTGGGGAATCCAATATTGTAGACTCCAACTTGAGACAGAGACTTTAGCAACTCATAGCTTTCGGGGTGATGGCAACAATTCCATAATAGAAAACTTAGATGGAAGTTCAAGGGTGATTCTGAGGATGGTTGGAAGGGAAATGATTGACTTAGGCTGTAGACCTAAGTGATTTGCCCAAGTTCATACAGACATTTGTGGCAGCATGGGGATTGTAATTGCACCTTCTGGATCCTACCCTCTTGATGTATCAAAGGCTTGTCCTGCTTTATTTTCTATGACGTAATTCCAATTAACAGCAAAAACAAAATTGAAATTAACAAAAATAAAGGGAAAGGATCATGCATTTTTTAATATTTAAATTTGAAGATGAATTAGTCTTCAAGATACCGTCTGTTCAAGGATTATATTGTTAATAAGCTAAATTTGACACATATTTTTCTCCCCTTAGTCACTACCTGCAAAGCCTCTCTGAAAATTATCTCTTATGAAGCTTTGTCATTAATGGTTTCCTGTGAGGTTTCTTTTGGAAGCCTCAGAAAGGTAAATAAAAATGAATTAATACAGCGTTTTGGGTTTGTAGGCAAAATATGCAAATAGCAGGCTGACAAAGCTTTAGTAGCATTAAAGGCTTTCATATGCTATCCTCAGAGGCTTTGCTCATGGAATCAGAAGCCTTTAGGCAACCTTTAACTTACTTTATGTGTAATACACACACTCGATTCCTAATGTCCTCCTGGGCCAATTCCCTCCAGTGCAGTTTGCAGCTTCACACTTCATGAATTTTATTTGCAATCAATAAATAAACCTATTATCATCAGGGTTTTGTATTCTCATCATCTATCGTAATTTCTCATAAACCATTTCATTGTATGGGTCAGGTTCACTGGGCGCATCATACTCATCTTTATGTCTCAGCAGAGGACTGAGAAATATATAAACTGGAAGTGTATTCAGAAGAGATCGGATTTCAGCCTTACTGAAAGTCAATGATAAAACCTGTTTATTAATACTCTCTTTACCTACCTTTATAAGCTGCCCATCACTGTGCTACTTCAGTGCTCTTTCATAAACCACCTTCTCATCCTAACACAAGCAGAAACTGCTTTACAGGACTAGAGACCAAGCAATATCCTTCAGCAGGTGAATGGGGTGCCAGCATTTATTGTGTATTTAGTCAACCTGACTAGAGATATGCTTTGCATTTCCTTTGAAGGGCTGCCGGGTTCTGGCAGTAGTGAATTAGCAGAGACAGTCAGTTTTAGAGCAAAGAACCCACCACAAAGAACCTTTTTCTGATGAATCCTAAAAGTTTTCTTGGGAAGTGATAATTTGGGTATGACTGGACAGCATAGATAGGCAGCTGGTGATCAAGATGATTGGGTCTTTAGACAGATAGCAGTCAGCTGTCTTGCAATTCACTTGGATCAGCAGGCAGCATGAAGTATTGAATAGCTGTGCAATGTGCACTCATTGATCTATATTACTTTGAAGATGGACATACAGATTCTGCACCAAATGAAGCTCCAAGTTTTTGCTTTGTAGTGTGTAATAATGTAGTCATGTAGAGAATTGAAAAAGGTGTATATCAGTGATTGAGATGGACCAGAAATTTGCTGACCAGTAAAAGATAGAAGATAGCATTCCTAGTTAAGCAGGCATCTCTAAGCATAAAATAAATCCAGCTGGACTGGAGGATTATTTTCTCTCACGGATACCTATATTCATTAATTTTGTGTCCACCATGCCAATATTATGTTGGTGTTAAAGAAATTGTAGATTCAAGGTAATCTAGTGGAACTTGTTTCCTTCATGAGTCTCACAAAGAGAAAGACTTAAGTGACCTGCTCAAGATCACACAATCACCCTGTGACAGGGTGGGACAAAGAAGTGAGTTCCCTGTGACTGTGTCTGCTTCTAGGTTAGAGTTGAATAAAATACAATTCTTAGATTTTTTTCCTCGTGGAATCTTGCATCTGTGGTGTGAAATGTATGGAACTAGTGGAAATAAATGTATAGCTCAGTTAGAGATAGGTAGTTAGCCTCAATCAGATGCTTTCGAAGCTTGTGCCTTTCTTAACGAGTCTCTAAGGGTGTCTTTACATGTGCTCCTGTGTCACATGTATTCAGTGTCTTGTGTTTGAAAATGGCAGCAGGGTGCTTTAACTAAAGCTCATTCAACAAGCTTTAGTTAAAGTGCCCCTACTGCTATTTTGAAGTGTGGGGACACTGAATACACATGCCACAGAGGTTGCTGTACTGTGCTAATTAACATGCTCTAGCAGACTTAATTAATCAGCAGGTATGTAGGTACACTAAAGTGCCACCCTGCCCCACCTTCTATAGTTCAGTTAGTAAGACTTTTGTTTCATTGCACAATACTTAAGCCTGGATAGAGAATACCTTCAGTGAGACACTGCACCACTCAGTGACACATCTTATATCTATTTCTTTATTTCTAAGGCTACAGAAGAATTAGTGACCTTTGCATTCTTCTGCTTGCTCCTGTAGAACTATCGATAATGTCATTTTTCATAAATAAATAGTGGGTAGTTTTAGTCTCACACATTTTAGTATTTTGTGCATTGGTGAGTTCAATTTGAATGGCCTAGAATTTTATTAGCAATTCTGAGAAAGGCCCAAATGCAGCAGAATCAATATGTCACCGATAGGACCAGCAACAAGTCTCAGAAGGAAAGGCTGCAGAATTTACTAGCTGACAGCAGTCCAACATTGTCTGGCCAGCACTTTAGTTTCTTACTAGTATTCCAGGGTTGAAGTTTACCCCACTGGGAGTGAGAACACTGCTTCAAAGTTTTCAATTTGATTTCAGTCACTGTACACAAGCTGGGAGATTTTTTTTTCACTCACTTAAAGTTTCCTGCATGGAAATGTTTGAAGCATGAATCAAGGAAACAGAGAAGGCAGGGTGCCCCACAGGCACTTGATGCTGAAGTTGGATAAGTGCCTCCTACCTCTACAAGAGCTCAATAACTGTCAGTTCCCAGTCTTACTTTCCACTGACTTTGTCTTTGGGATGGAGTAGAGATCTCGGCAAGTGCAATTCAGCTGCTTATGGAGAACAAGGAGTTGAACTAGTTACATAAAGATGCTATGTGTATTTTATGAGAGCTGCATTAATTATAATGACCCTTGAAAATGTGCTGAAAAGTATATTAGGAGGTCAACAAATCTGAGTGATTATTTGGCTTCCATTCTTGTTGTAATTCTATATTTTTTCTGATTCCAAACTACCACACAAGCTTGGGGGAGGCACTTTGTATCAGTATTAACCATAATTTCACTCTTTTGTGGATTTTGAGGTCAGAAGGGAACACCACAATTATCTAATCTGACCTCCTTCACAAATAAGCCATAACATTTTACCTTTAACGTGTGTATCTTGCTACTTGCCTGTCCTCTCTAAAGTCTCTAGATATTTCATAGCTGATTTCTTAAAGCTGTTTGCCATTTCAGTGTATATATAACTGTTTTAGTATAAAGTATACACTTTATATACTAATCAATTTTAGTTGCCTGTGTGACTCCATGCAGTTGTTGATGTGCCTTTATGCCACTGACAAAATATATGCTTGTACTGCAGATACCAGGATTTGAACAGCACTTTGATTATGTGTTTTTTTTTTTAATTTTCCTGGCTTAAACACTCATGATTTCAATAATTGTTTAAATGATTCTAGGACTTCTCTTTCATCATAAAGAACTTGAAGCAATCGGAGCTATTATACTGCAGAAGGCAGATTTTTGCTGTTTCTCTTTTCTGCTGTTTCTCTCCTTAAAATTCTTAACTTTATATTGTGCTTATCTGCATCGACCTACTGTTTTTATACTTTATTTTCTGAGCATGCCTCTGCTGATTGTTAAAGGGTCAAGGCCTTGTATGCAGGCCAACTTAATTTGGGGCCTCTCTAAATTGTTCCAGTGGAAGGTTGCCAGAATCTTTAAGGCCTTCAACACAACGGATTGGACTGAACTCTCTCACAGTAACATCTCTCAGACATGCATAGACTACTTTATTTCTGAATTTAAAGCACAACGGAAATGGAAACTTACATATATTACAGCAATAAACCACTGCAGCGTATGCATTAGTAGGCCATTGAGTATGTTGTGAGGCATAAGGTCAAAGGTTAGCTTTCCCAGAGAAAGTCTGACCTGGATTTTGAGTGGATGAGTATGTTATAAAAGAAGCTCAAGATAGTTTGGGAATAGATCATTTTGCATGTAAAATAAAGAGTCTTAAATTACTCTCACAAAACTCTGGCAGGATATATCCTGTCACAAGTGTCAGAAAGATAGTAAAATACTATAGTCAACTGCTGACTGAATTAGTTGCTGTAGGAGTCCCTTCCCTCCCCCTGCTGTGCAGGTCACCGTGCTTTTTCAGAGGGTTATCAGTAAGAAAGAAGACATGGAGCAGAAGACCCCACCACCTTTATAGATCCATAGGCTGTTAAGGGCTGGAAGGGACCTTGCAAGATCATCGAGTCCAGCCCCCCTGCACTAGGCAGGAAAGACAACTGGGGTCAGATGACCCCACCGAGGTGACCATCCAGTCTCCAGGGTAGGTATTGCACCACCTCTGGAGAGAGGTTATTCCACAATCCAGACACCTTAACCGAGAAGAAGTTTTTCCTAATGTTAAGCCTGAAATGGTCTTCCAGGAGTTTATGGCCATTACTCTTGGTTTTTCCCAGGGTGCCCTGGTGAACAGATGTTCACTGAGCCCTTGATGTACTTGCCTGATATAGTGGTAAACTGCTACCAAGTCACCTCTCAGCCTTCTCTTTTTTCATAGTTTCATAGTTTCTAGGGTCGGAAGGGACCTGAGCAGATCATCTAATCCGACCCCCTGCCATGCAGGAAAGAGTACTGGGGTCAAATGACCCCAGCAAGATGTTCATCTAACCTCCTCTTAAAGACCCCCAGGGTAGAAGCCTGCACCACC
>NW_017728947.1:70369082-70378129 GCF_001723895.1 Crocodylus porosus | reverse complement strand
CTTGTACTGTAACCCAAAGCACTTCAGAGTGCCCCTCCCCTGACTCCTTGCTAATTGACGAGGATGTGTATTCCTCCTTAATATAGAGTGCCACGCCCCCACCTCTCTTTCCTATCCTGTCCCTCCTGTACAGCCTATAGGCTAAAGAGACCCACGTCCCTCAGCCTTTCCTTATATGGCACTTCTGGTCCACTTCTGGGTCTGCCCCCCACCCCCCTCTCAGTAACTGGTGCCTCCTGGATCTGTGGGGGTACCCAGGGTCCCCCCATGGCTGATCATTGACCAGGGAGGCTATGTGGGGGGGAGTCCCCTGTGCACTCAGCAGTGGACCCAGAAATGGACCAGAAGTACATCTGGTCCACTTCCAGGTTTGCCACCAAGCATGCAGGGTGCCCCTCTGCGCTTCTGTGGGACGCTCCATTCACCCCACCATCTCAGCATTCCGGAGTTGCACCTGCTACCTCAAGGTATGTAGAAAAAACATATTAAGCTGTGTCTATGGCCGAATCGCTGATTCTCCAAATCAGAATCGAATCTTCAGATTCAGATTTGGCTGAATCAAATTGGGACAGTGATTCGAATCATCAAATCAAATCACTGTGCCCCAAATCAGGCCAAATCCAAATAAGAATCGAATACGGCCCACTTTACACACCCCTATCTCTGATCATACAGGTGGTTCTTTTCTGGACTCTCTCAAGCTTTTTCTGCTTGAGATGCATCATTTGATGCATGCCAGAGTATTGTTTACCGTACTGGCTACAGCATGGCACTGACAGCTCATGTTCATACTATAGTCTATTATTACCCCTAGGTCCCTTTCAGTCATGGTGCTGGTCAGTTTGGTGCCACCCAGCCTGTAGGTGTGTAGGGGATTGTTCATCCCCAAGTGGAACAGTTTACACATCTCAATGTTGAACTTCATCTGGTTCCAATCTGCTTAACTTGCCAGCCTGTTTAGGTCTGCCTGTATCTGCATCCTATTTTCAAGGGTGACCTTGCTCCCCCATAAGTTGGTGTTATCCGTGAACTTGGCCAGTGAGCTCTTCACCCCCACATCCAAATAACTGATAAAGACGTTGAAAAGCACTGAACCAAACACAGACCCCTGAGGGACATCACTGGCCAATTTTCACCAGGATGACACAGATCTGTTCATTAGAACTCTCTGTGTCCTACCCCACATCCAGTTTCCTACCCACCTAACTGTTGAGCAGTTAAGCCCACAATCCTCTAATTTGCCCTTGAGAACATCATGGGATACCAGATCAAAGGCCTTTTGGAAGTCTAGGTGTACAATGTCAACCTTCTCTCTCTTACCCAGGTGGTTACCTAGTCACAGAAGGAGATGAGATTGCTAAGACATGACTTGCCCACAATGAAGCCATGCTGGGTGTCATTCAGAACCCTACCTTCTGTAAGCCTATCACACATAGACTACTTGATTAATTTTTCCAAGATTTTCCCTGGGATAGAAGTCAGGCTAATTGGCTTATAGTTGCCTGGGTACCCTCTCCTCTCATTCTTGAATATGGCCACAACATTGGCCCTCTTCTAGCAGTTAAGCCCGCAATCCTTCAGTTTCCCATGAGAACATCATGGGATACCAGATCAAAGGCCTTTTGGAAGTCTAGGTATACAATGTCAACCTCCTCTGTCTTATCCTCTCCTATCATGATGCTATCTATAGATACAGGATTCAGCAATACAAGATGCTTCCCCTGTGACATGGCTGAAATGACTAAATTGCAGCCAGCAGTTCCATAAAGCAAAAAGGTCACCTGGTCCAGCACATGCTTACATCGTTTCCACATCTCAAACCAGCTTACTGTGAAAAGCTTTGGAGACACAAATTGCCCAAACAGGACAGAACCTCACAGCAACACAGACAACTATACCTCATCCAGAAATGTCATCCAGCAGATCTTCTTGGTTGGAATCTCGAATGTTTATGCATCAGAAGCCCTAGGAGCTCTTAGGCATGCCCCAAAACCTTCATCTTCCTTGCATGACTTGCTGAAGTCTATTATAGGACTTATCTGTTTTCTGACTCACAACAGTTAATCAGAGCATCTTTCAGAGAAAGCATAATATCAGACCCCTTAATATTTGAGCATTCTTGAAGAAACTTAATAGTCATAGAATCATAGAAAATTAGGGTTGGAAAGGACCTCAGGAGGTCATCTAGTCCAACCCCCTGCTCAAAGCAGGACCATCCCCAACTATATCATGATTATGTCATGACTCCCTGGTTTCCAATCTCTTTGTGAAGATTATTGAGAAAATAGTGGCATGTTTGTCAACACCCTGGATATTCAAAGCATGGGAAAAAGCCTGCTGATGCTGGAAAATGACATTTTTTCTGTATTTGTATAGGAAGTAAACCCTAGTTTTTTTGACATTATTAATCAGTGTTCATGACAAAACAAAAAACTACTACTACTAATACTACTACATCATTGCTAAATGCCATTACATTTCATAATGGTGGTGGATAAGAAGGCTAAGACTGGACTACACATTGATGCTTCTATCCACTATCAGAGATAAGCTAAGAAGTTACCATAACTTCACACTAAGTTATTGGAGAAATGAGGCAATATGTCCCATCAAGAAAATAAGCACGGTACTTGCTGCTTTATCCATAATAGCTTGATACTGATGTCAACTATCAAGGTTTTAAGAATATTGGAAATAGAATGAGCCCAATTACCTGAAAGAGTCTCTCTCTCTCTCTCTGAAAGCAAGCCACACACGACTTAGTGCTTTACTCCCTGTCAGGATATATACACATACTAGCACATGTTATGAACCTAGGGAACAATGATAATAGTAAGAGTAACAACAACAACCACAACCACCAAACTACTGCTTGTGCTGGCACTAGATGAATGTGTAATCTTTAATGAGAAAATGGGCAGTGCTCTACTGGCAAGTCCTGATGGGTCCCTGCTCCTGTTCTCTGAAGATGGCAAAATAGAGAGTTCCAAAAGGTCCCCTACTTTCTCTTTTCCTATTTAATATTTACATTGTGTACCACAGGGTTGCAAGTCATGAACCTGGAGAAGACACGCAATTATATGCTGCCTCATCTGATGCACTATCACTCGTAAGTCTCAATATGGGGACAAATTAGTAAATGAATGAAGACCTATTGGTTCAAACTTAGCTCTTAGAAGAAAGACATGATCTCCACAGGACATGAAAAGCAGTCTGAGGAATGTGCTTACACTTCTGCGTCAGGAATAAATGAAAGCATCAAACTACAGGTGCTCAAGGTGGTGCACCACTGAGTCTCAGCTGTGACTAAGACCACTGTCTTCCAAATTAACTTGCCAAAAAACCAGTGAGCCATTCTTTTAGTCTCTCCTGCTTAGCGTATTCCAACCATCCTCTACAGGAAGTTGAATAAAACACCTCGAGTTGCAGAATTTCTTCAAGAAAACAGAAGTGCATATTATAAGAGAAACTAAAGCCCCATCTGTACATTATACTTAAGGTGTGATTAACCAATTAATCATGCCCTAAGTGATTACCAGGCCACATGTTCAATCTGTTAATGGCATGCTAACGAGAGGAATAAGCTACAAAGTTAGTCCACAAAATATGTATAATAACTTTGTAGCTGCTACCTATCACACCATTAATTGAACATGTGACCAGGGCCCTCTGTGGCCTCTGTCAGCTGATCAGATGACCCAGCTGGGGGGTGGAGCATGTGCACCCTTGAGCCTGGAAGCTCCCAGCTGACGGGGTTCCCAGCCCTGGGTAGGGTCTGCATTCCCCCCCCAGCTGAGTGTCCAGCTGCTGCAATTTCCCAGCTGTGGGAATGCTTGGTGCATTCTCACAGCAGGGGATATGTGGTTCACACTTGCAGCCCCCTTAGCCACCCTAGCTGAGGGGGTTTGGGATCAGGCTCCCCCTGCACTGGCAGTAAGGCATGATGGGACTGGATTTATGATCTCACAATCACACCTCCTGCCATGCATGTGTGGTATGGCAGGAGGTGCAATTGTGTGGATTGTGCATTAGATCCCATCGCGCCTTTAACTGCATATGTAGAGGGGCCCTAATGTGAGCACATCACATTCTTATACCTTTCAAACTTTCTATTAATTACAGGACAGAATTCAAAGACTTCATTTCACTTGTTGATGCACTAATACCCTGAGATGTCACTAGTACAACACATCCTTCACACTCTTTGAGGTCCAGTTCACTCTGCAATGAATGTGGAGTGACCCTAATTTAGACAATTGGCTGCTAGGAGCAGAGTATTCCAAGTAGTGGTCTGGGGGGATCTGGAACCTCTTATAGAAAGAAATCAGATGTCTTTAAATTCAAGTTTACATTTTTCCAAAGAAATCTTCTTCCATAAATGCCAATTTTAAATAAAAATACACAAGAGAATGGGAAAAATTATTTAATTGAGCTCAATAAGGAATATAGAGAGGTAACATTGTTATTGTTATGGACTCTGACACTTCTTGTTTTTGAAAGATTCCAGCCTGATAGGCCACTTAGAAAAATTGTGAGACCAGCTTTACAAAATTTAATGGAAATCAGTGCTGTGGCAAGGGCCGGGGGGAGGGGAGGGGAGCAACCACCCTGGGAGCTGAAGCAAAGGAATGCCAACAGGTACTGGCCAGCCAGGGTGGGGCACAGGATGGAACCAGGAGTGGCTTATTTGTGGGGGCAGTTCCTGCCACTGCGTGCACTCCAGGGCAAGCATGGGGGGGCATGTGCCCCCCAGATCTGTGTGCAGGGCAAGGGAAAGCTGCTGCTGCATGGTACTGATGGAAATTAACCAGTCTGTGCACAATATTTGTTCACCTGCCCTTTACCATACACCAAAAATGCTGTTTTATTTGTGTCTCAGAAAATTACTTACTTTGAGTGAGAGGGCAGGATAGAATTTTCCAAGGCTGAACTGAAAGATCCTAGAAATACTTTTCATAAAGGCAGGGTACTTGAAATAGGACAAAATGTTTAACAGAAAATGCCTATTAAGGAAGTATTGGCTTTGATTTTTTTTATGAAGGTTTTGACGTACACCATGGCATACTTTTGTCATTTCGAAGTGCATGAGTATGCTTATTTGTGGGGTTCAATAATAAAATACTAAAGTCCAAGGGAGTAAGAAAATTGTGGGGCTCATTTTTTTTCACCTTTTTCATGGAATAAAAGTGTAGCTTGATTCTTTGCTCATGTTCAACTATCACATTTACTACTGCATTAGAGAGCACACTAGATAAATTCAGCTAACAGCTTTCCTTTCTCCCTGAAAAGCTCAGGCCTCAACCTCCGTGAGGGAAAGCTCAGAGCTAGCATGTTATCAGCAAGCCATCAGACCAAGCACTGTTAGCTTTAGCTGTATTTGTGACTCCCAAGTCTCATCCCACAAGGAGCAACCTTAGGTTATATTAATATATCAGGCCCCCTTGAGTCTGTGTCCTGATTTAATACCAATCTAATATAGATTGGTTAGAGATAGTCAGCATGGATTTACAAAAGGGAGGTCATGCTTAACAAACTTGATTCATTTCTTTGAGGAAGTGACAATGAGAGTGGACAGGGGTGAAGAAGTAGACATAATTTACTTGGACTTGAAAAGGCTCTCAATACAGTGCCAAATAATGGATTAATTTATAAGGTTAGCAAATACGGCACCGATGGTGAAATACTCAATTGGATATAAAATTAGCTTGGTAACAGAGGACAGGGAGTGGCAGTAATGGTTATAGATCACATAGGAGGACATAATATTCCACCAAGGGGGACACATTTGCAAACATGAAAGTGGGAAGCATAGGCAATATCAAAAGAAAACTGTGTTGTGAATAGACAAGGGGGAAGCAAGTCAACACGCTTACAAGTACTTTATGCAACTGAACATGAAAAGTATGAAGTAATGAGGACTGAGTTGAAAAAACCCGACCCAGTTGATCATGCTGTGAACAGCCAAAAATGTTAAGCAGCATCAACCAAGAAAAAAAACCTGCAACCAGGAGCAGTTAGAAATAAGAAATCCTGAGCTCCAGCTCTTGTAGTAGTTAAGAAAGAACACAGAATTCTGGGGAAGCTGTACTACAGGGACAGACAACAAAAGTCACAGGAAGACATTCATTGTGAGCCTAAAACTAAGACCCTATTTGGAGTATTGTGTGAAACAAATGTGTTTACAGGAAGGAGAGTGGAAATTCAGACAGGGTACAAAGAGGGTAACAAGGATCTTTAAACATTTATTTAAACAAGTATTTACAAAACTCAATAGAACCATAGTAGAAATTGGACTCAGCCTTACAATGATAATTTAGGCAGCCTACCAACAGGAAAGGCTTATCCTAAGTACATAGCATAAAGGAATGGGAAGGTCATATTTATAAAACTTGGCAGAGTATCCCATTCATCAGCAGTTGTTCTGATGTATGAAGTAGATAAGATGTGTGTGTGATATTTCATTGTTTGCACGATTCAGATTTTAGATTTCTGAACCTGAATTATTAGGGAGTGATCTATATAATCCAGAATTTTCTGAAACATGATGCTGTTTAATTATGAAAAGCTAGCTTGGTCCTTTGCATCAACATCTTATGGCACTTTACCTTGGCAACCATTAAAATGAATTAGTAAGACAATACGGTCCTGATAGTGTAGCCCATCCTGCACACATTGACTTCAGGTTTTCCTTGCAACTATTCTTCCCCTATTTCTTCACCTCTCCTATGCTCACTGTTCCCCTCCCTCCTCTGTACTCTCTACTTCTTCTTTCAGCTCTTTTCTTTCATCCTTATGCATTCCCACATGGATTTTCATTTGCCTTTTGCTTTTCTTATATTCATTTGTCTGAAGTGTCAGGATGAGGAAAGAAGCTAACAGGACCATTATAAGTGGCCAGGCTCAGGCAGAATACTGGTAGGAGTGAATGACAGTGCTCTTTAGATTTTTTCCTTATGTACTTCAGGGAGGCAGGAGAGGATCCTTCCTCTCCCTTTCATTTTCCCAGTAGAGCTAATGATTTAGTAATCTCTTTCCTCTGTGTCTCCCAGGAAGAAGGACACCTCTTCTGTTACTATTATCGGATGTTCTGCTGTTACCCTATTGGTAAGAAGCTGGTAGCTCAAGAAGCAGTTTAAGTAGGTACCACTACCTTAGCACTGCTTCCACTTCCCATTTCTTTACCTCCCTGATAAGGATTCACTTTATCAACAAAAGGAGAAACTGCATTCTACAAAGCCAGAGAAAGAGATGGAAGAGGAATGACAGTGCTTTCCTGCAATCCCTTACTTTGAACACTTGCAATAATCACAGCTTTAGACTTTATAACTTTCAAAAAGTGTAGCTTGTGAACTATGAGAAAGTGTTTTCAATGTTCTTTTTTAAGTAACCAAGCAGAGCTGTTCAGTTAAAGTGTGACTGGATGGAATGTGGGTCAAAGTGGTGATGGGGTAAAGACAGCTTCAGGCATTGCACCAAATAGCATACCTGGGCAATGATTATTCTACAGGTTGTGTTATGGCTTTGCTTTAATATTTGCTTATGAATAATATCTTCAAACTTTGGGCCAATTCCTGGACACAAAGTCAACAGCCTGACCATCTTGATTTTAATAATACCAAGACCCTTTCTGTTTACTCAGAGGATGCAGATGAACTTTTTATATCAATCAAGGGTATGCTCATTTTGTTAGGGTCACACTCTTATATCATCCTCTTACTGCCATTTCCTCTATAAATCTATAAACTCCTTTAGAACTAAGGAAAATTGATTCCCTTCTTTTCACAAATATATATTACCCTCCTTTTCTTTATAAAAAAGAAAGTCACAATAGTTTTTCCTTAGGAAAACTTGTAATACAGAAGGTAATATTAGCACTTTCCATGTGCACAGGTTCAGCAAAGGTAATCAGACAGACAGGACTGGCCATTAAAGTTGTCTGTCTGCAGAGCAGTGCAAACCAGGGCAGATCTGTTTTAAATCATATTGATTTAAATCATTATTCAAATCATGATTTAAATCACTGGTCAGGCAGCCTCGATTTAATCATTGTTTTCTACAAAAAGTTCCTTTTTGTTGTTTGGTATAACCTTAATACATATTATTAACAATTCAGAGATAGATGTAGGTTTCATTTTTTGAAGGTACACAGTATAATTTGAAAGCAATGATTTATTTTGATATTTTTTTAGATTAATTTTGCAGCTACATCAGAAAAGTGAATTACGATTTGGCTATTTCATTTACCAGAGCTAACTGAAGCAGATACTTGTGAAGTCATTGGGAGGTGAGCTATCTCCAATTCACTAGATTAATCATGGATATATGGAGGGTATTTTTGCCATGCTGTATTAGGCAGACATCAAATAAGGCTTTCTTCACTTTCTTCTAGATTTCTCATCTTTGATTTCTTCTCTCTTCCATGGCGTAGCAAGCCTGCTGCCATGATAGGTTTTCCCTTCTATCATACCATTCCCTCAGTAGACCGCTAATAAATGGAGAGGCTATACTCAGAAACTTATCCCTCAGAACTTCTGGAATATTCTGCCCAAAATGTTTCTCTATTGTTTCTATTGCCCCTCCCTCCTTGCATTAATCTCCAGGCTCCCACTCCTTGCCCAGATCTACTCCAATGCCAATAAATCTCTATTCATTTAACTTCTTGAAATTTTGCACTTTTAGGAAGAGGTAAGGGCTTGACTCTATGTACACAAACTTGCAGGGAGACAATAGGGCTGACGGGTAGGTAATCAGGTATGTTCTCTCTCATCTTTGTATGCTGCTGTGAACAAGGATGCTGTCTCTGGAGATACAAATCCATAGCTTGAGGACTGAAACTAAGCACCACAGAAATGCTGAATGGGATCTTCTAGGCTAAGCACTGAGTCCTATTGGGTAGAGTGGTTTTCTTTACTCTTTACTAATCTACAGAGGAGCCTCTGGGAACCCCCTAAGATTGTACCCCTAATATGGACTGTTGTGATCAATTTATAAAGCTTTTCTAAAAAGGTTACATGAATATATTGTCTCAAATAATATATAATTAGAAG
>NW_017728947.1:70344668-70368982 GCF_001723895.1 Crocodylus porosus | reverse complement strand
CTTTTCTAAAAAGGTTACATGAATATATTGTCTCAAATAATATATAATTAGAAGTTATAATATATATATATTTACATTTATATAATACATATAATATAATATATTTATATTTAATATATAATTAGAGGTTATATGTTTATGTCCTGTCCCGATGGCCTGCCTTTTTGCCATCTCAGCCAATAAACAAGAACATTGATTGTAATGCAGCTCTTTGTGACAGAGTTTCTTATTTTCTAGGAAGTAAGCTGAAACAATTAAGTCATTTCATGGAGTCATTTCAACAAATTGCTATTAGATGGAAATGACTTTCACTCTGGACCAACAAAGGCAAAACTGAAGCTTTTCACTTTATCCTGGATGGTTTAAAACTATAGAAGCTATTCATCCTGTTTTACTTAAACAACAAAAGATCAGAAACTTTTGTCCAACTTTCCTTCTCTGCAGCAATTTGGTAATATGCCTAACATGATAACCTGAGTCTGAAGAAAACGGTCTCAAATTGCATATTGAAAATAACACTTTACACCCAGCTGTCTCCTCCCCCAGCTAAGTTTGGAATTTTGAATGAAATAATTTTGCAGAACCATCATCATGTTTGGAGATTTTTAAAACTTCCTGGCCCTATGAGGTCATCTTGAATTCATAAAGATGCTGCTTTTCATAAACATTCTCTTGATGTACTTAAAATGAAGTGTTGTATGCTACAAGATATGTTATCTGGAAGCTGGTCTGAATGACCATTGCTCTTTTGGACACTGTTAAGGAACTTACTAATAATTTTCTACATCCGCTACTATACCTGTACATAACATACCCAGTATATGGACTGCTCAAGCTGGGAGGGGTTGTATAAGCTGGTATAGAAATCCTCGCTTCTCACCCTGTTATATGAAAAAATACTGAGAGTGACAGAAGGCTATGTTTTTTTTAAGAACACTTCAAATGAACATACATATGTATACCTTCCGCTCAGTCCACAGGCTAGCATGCATCCAGTATCTTCTAGATGTGTGTGAACGTTGTGTAAATGATTCAAATCTTACCTGAAAATTTGTGGTTCTGCTGACATCCCAATGGATCCCAATTTTGCAGTGTATACAGCAAACTTGCTGTATGGATGACAGTTAATTACATTAGGATAGTTGATAACTTGCCCTCTAGCATACCCCCAAATAAAAATAAATAAATAAATACAGCATTAAGGAAAAATACTCTGAAAGCAGTGACAAGATATGGCTAATGCAACTTCCAGGGAGCAATATCAGTTAGTTAGCTGTCAGCTGCAGTGCATCATAAGCACTGTTTTGACAAGAACATCTTGCAGTAATAATGATATGTCCTACCAAAAATGGTATTGAAATCTTCCTGGAGATTTTCTCTTCCTTTAATTTTTCAAAGTCACTATGTTTTGAACAGCCATTTGCATTCTCCCTTGCAGCCTCTTCATCTGGGTCTAAGTAGATGGTATAATCAGTAGACGGTATAATAGAGCTGTGCCTGAGTAGTGAGTCAGAATACAGGTTTTTAGGGGGGCGTGAAATGGGCTATATTTGATTTGGATTCAGATTTGGCCTGAATCGGGGGCATTGATTTGATTAATTGATTCAGATCACTGTCCCCAATTCAATTCTGCCAAACCCAAATCTGAAGATTCGATGCCGATTCAGAAAATCAGCAATTCAGCCATAGCCACGGCTTTAAATGTTTTTTCTGCATACCTTGAGGTACCAGATGCAGCTCATGAACACTGCAATGCTGGGGCAGATGGAGCGTCCCAGAGGATCGTGGGGGCCCCCCTCCCCGTGTGCTTGGCGGTGAACCCAGAAGTGGACCAGATCTGCCGCTGACCAAGCTGGGAGTCCCCCCTTCACCCTCTGGCTCAGTGATCAGCTGCATGGGGACCCAGGGTGCCCCCCCCAGACCCAGGAGGTACGGGTCACCAAGCTGAGGGGTGTGTGTGGGGGACCCCCCCAGTGAACTGCCTGGCTGACCCAGAAGTGGACCGGAAGTGCTTCTGGTCCACTTTCAGGTCTGCTGCTGAGTGTGCTGGGTAGCCCCCAACACTCCTGTGGGATGCTCCATCCACCCTATCATCTCAGCATTCATGAGCTGCCTGGTACCTTGAGGTATGTAGAAAAACATTTAAAGCTGTGTCTATGTCCAAATTGTTGAACCTTTCTGAATCTCTCCAAATCGATTCAGAGAATTCCAATTTGATTGGGAGATATTAAAGGGTCTCCTGATTTGATTCAGAGATTCGGCCACTGAATTGGGCTGAATGTCTGCCAAATCGAATCAGGGATTGAAGTTTCACACAGCCCTATAAGTTTCCATATATGTAGCACTTCACTAGGAAATTTTTCAGTGCACTGCTTTGTGGTGGCAGTAGGGAAAGGCCTGTTTTGTTCTCTGCCACAAACAGATTATTTACTAGTTGAACATTTAAGACAGAAAAAAAATATCCACATTTCAAGCAGTTGTTTTGCTTCTGAAAATTCAAAATGTTATAGGTAGCAAACCACAAAAGCCATTCTCCAGTGTTGTATCAATATGATAATTCCTTTACATGAAATATAACTTTCTACTGTTTTCTTTCACTTCATAACCATCTGATTTACTTGGGCATCCCCTGATTACTTTGCTCTCTTTGACTGTCACTGTGTATGCTCAGCCAATGCTGAGTTGGACTGAAGCTTTTTTGTTACCAAAAAATCCTTCTTGAAATTCAGAAAACTACTCATGGGATTAGCGGATTTAGTTAATATTGGTTAAATTTTATTTGGAAGAGATATGTTAGTCTTTCATTACCCCTTTATTCTGGGCGCTCTTTTCATTGCTATTTAAATCTATTTTCCTCTCTCTTGGCTTCTTTGCCTTAGTTACTTCATAAACAAAATGTAGTGCCAACTGGAATGTGAGAGGAGAGCTGAAAGCTAAGCTGCTGACCTCTGCTCTTTTCTACCTCCTGCAAACTGGAGACATATCAAACTCAGTGTCTGCTAGCCTGGGAAGTGAAAGTCCTGAACTGCTTGGAAACATGGGGACCCAGTTGTCCTTTGAATTTTTTTAATGTAAATCTATTGAGCCAGATTCACACACTGTTACTCATACCAGCACATCTCAGCCTACAAATAGAGACACTTAAAGAATCGGAACTAATTGTGGAGCAATGCATTTTTTGGTGTAAGAGGATCAAAATCTGGGCCAGTGCCACTTACTAGAATGGTTTACTAGGTGGAAACAAATGCAAGAAAAGGCTCAAGCCTGTACGGATACTGGCAGAACATAGGGTATAAGCAGCACTCAGGGGTCGGTGGCATAATGACCTTCTTCCCATTCTGTATTTTTAAATGTGCTTTTTTGTCTGAATAGAAGTTACAGACCTCAGCCATAGCTGAATGTATCTTATTTCCTCAAAGGAGTGGAATCAACATAATTTACTTGAACTTTGTTGTAACTCAGGGAGGTAACAAACAAATTCAATACAGGAGATCTCCCAATTCATAATTTCAGAGAAAGAGGAGCTGAGAAGTAGAAAAGTGATCAAATGCATTCTGACTGCTTTTTCCTAAATACCCATGCTGGGCAAATCTCTAACTTCATATACAACAGTCACCATTTTAGAGTGAGCACTTACTGAGTTATGACAGTGTGGCATCTGACAGAATACATCCTCCCCCTCCCACCACATTTAAATGTGTATATATATGTTTGTACAGCAGGAAATAAGCAGGTTTTTTCAGATGCAGTAAAGACATAATTGTTGACAGTTATTCACTTTTTAAGGTCAATCACTGTACATGGATTTCTGGAGTCCAATTTGTTGCTGCATTTTGTGTTTCTACTTCAGTCATGGGGCCTTGTGTTTTTGCATTGGCAAACTCTTCTGCCTTCAGTTTGACAGGCAAAATGTCTAGCCAATAAACACACACAACACCAACAGCTTAAATTTTGCCAATCTGGAGAAAGAAAATACATACTTAGAAAAGTCAATAGCCTTGATAGGATGTAAATGACTGAAGAGTTTGGTTATAGCATTGTAGAGTATAAAATGAAAATATAAAGTGCATTTTAAATGATTAATGTACATAAGCTGATACCTTCCAGTGTGCATTAATCAAGAAAAAATGCACACTTTCTACAGTGGTTAATGTTGCAAGTGCATTATTCAGCTTTGATAATGTGCATAAAAATGCTCAGTATGACAATGAGTTGGGGTAGCTGAGAATTTAGGATGGTGGCAAGTTTGGTGTAGTATTTGGATTAGCATTCTTAACCTGCAGCTCGACAGCTTCTTTGCCTCAGTTCACAAATGTCAATAAAATCTAGCCACATCCTCTTTGTTTTTGTTTTTCGTTTTTAAACAAATAATTAAAAAGGTACCTGCTCAAACAAATACTACCAGCATTCATTAGTCAGGATGGTTATATGTAAAAGAAATGATGCCAGATAGTAACAAATCCAAGAGAAGTTTATTATGAAAATGGCACCTGCGGGATGAAAAAAATTAAGTTACATAAAGACAACCATGTATGACATGTATGAGAATCTACAAAAGTATAAAAAGAACCCTGTTGTAAATGAAGTATGTACATTTCTGATTTGCAGCATTATCAATGATCAATGAAAAAAATGTTTCAAATAAGCCAGGCACTCAAGAAGTTAGATTCGGTTAGCTTAACACAAAATAAATGTACCATAGCTGTCACTTTTTAACATTTTAATTTTTTTTATATGGTAGAGTTGGTAACACTGCTAAGATTTATACGAACAGAATCCCTTTCCCCATTATTCAGCTACTCAGCACCAGTCTCCTCATAAAAGATTTCATATATTTGTACAAGAAATAGTTAAAAACACAGACACAGTCTTCACAGGTAATGAAGTTTTTTTTTTCATTTTGTAATTTTAAACACTATGGATTTAGACAGCAGCTGTGATTATCTGTTAGTTTAAATCACCAGAAATCATTTTGACACAACACAGAAACATTTATAAAAAAAAATAAAAATAAAACAACAACAGCTGTCTAGCTGTTCTTTGTAGCTGATAGGTGCACTCCTTTGATTGTTCGATAGCTAGAGTAGAGCTTCCAAAATTAAACTTTAAATATCCCAATCAGCTTTCTTCACTTTTTGGACCTACTTAAATCTTTCACATATAACCTTTAAAAGCTCATTATTAAAATTTGTGGCATCCAATTCCTTTTTGCTATTATTCCACTGTGGCTTGGACCTACTCCTCAAATTCAAAGCTACTGCAGGAATTGACTCAACACAGCAAGTGATCAAAAATTCAAAGGACAGCTGAGTTAATATATTAGCATTGCACACATAAGCAAATATATATGGCAATCCTAAGCTCGGTTTCCCTTTTTAACAATGTTGGTTGACCTTTGAAAGAATTTTCTGTCTCACTAGTAATTGCTCTATATATTACTTCATCAGTCTACCTGGGAGAAAACCAAAGAAATGCACCCTCTGCTTACAGTTAGAGCACAAGGGACTCTGGGAATGTTAACAACTGAGGCTATATGGCATCAATTTGTTTAATATATCTGAGCATTACTCTTTAGTGCATTGTGTGGCACACTGGAAGAGTAAGTCGTACCCAGAATTCCTTTGTGGCAAAAATGGCTCCATTAACCTTGAGCTAGTTAAGAGTCTTTTATCTCTGAGAGTGAAAAAGAGAGGGAGAGAGAGACAGAGAGAGAGGGAGGAAGAGTGTGTGAAGGGAGAGACAGAAAGAGAAAGAGAAGAAAGAAAGGTTTGAGAATACACAACAGCAAAGCAACAGCAGAAATTAAAAGGTATACAGACAGTGGAAGCAGCATAAGGTGACATTACAGAGGAAGGCCACCACACAAAAACCACTAACCCCCAAGAATCACTGGTTCACTAGGACTGCAGGAATGGGACTTTACCACTCCGGACTAGAGATAAAGCACAGAGAAGACAAAGGACAAAACAACTACATTAGCTTAGTATATACTGCATATAGTAACACACATTGAAACTGCAATGGGACTGACAGCCAAGGACACTTACACATTGTACACATTACAGTTCTCACATCTGTTATTAGATGCCTTAACAAACAGCTGCCAAAGATGGAGTGGAAGAAGAATTTATATTTGACAGTCATTTGGAGTGTTTGACACTACACTGTGATTTCTGGCAACAAAGACAAAATAGGAGATTTCTTTGCTTTTTTACTTAATGTGCAGTTTTCAGTTGTAGTTATCTATTTCAAGCTTATTAACCCATTCTTTAGTTTTAAAACTTATTGGTTTCAATACTAGAAATAAGGAAAAGAACAAAAAACAAATAAAATGGAAAAAAATTACAACCTTCCCTCTATAACATTAAATGAAAAAAATAAAAACATGTTAAATATTTCTTTCTTTTTTTACTCCGAAGTGTTATTTGAAGTTGTAAAATTAGCCTCAGTTACACTGAGAAAAAAATAAAGAGAAACAATATGCACCGAAAAAACTGCTCCTTGCATCAATTTAATTGTGTTTTTTTTAAAGCACTTTTTGAAAAAGGCTTCCTGACCCATTTAAATTTAATGTGAGGCTATGTTTGTTAGTTTGGAGGTAAAAATTTAAGTCCTGCAGCAAATGTTAATGAGGGCTTTTGTCTTAACTAACCAAGGAGACTGCAGCACCCGACTATAGACCAGTACAGAACGCATTCCTTTCAAAAAGAAAAAAAACCCAGCCCACAAGCTGCATATTGTATGAAGACATTACAGATTAATAAATGATAGCACCATGGTTTTAGAAATTAAGTTAAAGTTTCAGTAATTAACATTTAGTCCAACTTTTTAACATTCTAGTCACAGGCCAGAAATTAACTTTTTAAGAACCCAAATTATTTTATGTGCAAGTAAGAAAATCTTAACCATAAAAAGAGAATTAAACTCTGCATAAAATTCTAAAATACTATCCCCTATTTTTAAAGGAATTAGGAAC
Organism: Crocodylus porosus; assembly: GCF_001723895.1. Lineage (NCBI taxonomy): Eukaryota > Metazoa > Chordata > Crocodylia > Crocodylidae > Crocodylus > Crocodylus porosus. The sequence continues at coordinate 70,362,006 of NW_017728947.1, read as the reverse complement.
AAAAACCCCTTTTCATTTGACTTAGTCAAACAGGGCACATTGTTTATGCTTGTCTCTTTTAATCTTGATCATATCAAGATCGTTTTGAAGTAAAACCAATGGTTGTCACTTTAAAATCTCTTTACCACAACACTGAGTATTCTATGGCAGAGGCATACACATATTAAAGGCATCTTAATAAAGATGCAAAGGAAAAAACACACATCTTAGAAGACAAAATGGCAGGCAACTGGTACTTTGATTCTCTGAAGGCAAAAATAAAAAAATATCTTTACATTAAAGAATAAGTCAAGTTAAAGAGAAAGGGAATGAAATGGGGACCATCATATCGAGAGAATAAGCTGACCTGCTCAAATTCAAAGTGCTAGAATTAAACGTCTAAATTAAAACATAGTCTATGCCTCAGAGTATAACACTGAACACAGTATGTGGTCATATTTCAATCCTCTTTCCGTTCCAGAGTCTGTGTAGTGTGAATGCCATTGCTGTACACAGGAAATGGAAGAGTGGAAAAAAGTCCTTCGGCAGTTGTGAACACATTCCCTGCAGGCATTTGGGTCAGACTAGCCCCGCTCACAGCACTTCCGAATGGTCCTGACATATTGAGTCGGTGAACGTGGTGGTAGAGCATTTCCATCGGTGTTTTAGGATCTAGCCCAAAGCTGGGGCTGTTAACATCAACAAAGTTAACAGCATGGGTGTTGGGGAGGAGGTTGCCCTGCATGGCTAAAGTAACTTCAGCTGGAGCATACCGAATAGTGCCAGTGGTGTAGACCCTCTGAGCAGCAGTGCTGGTGGCAGCAAGGGTTCCAGTTACCCTGTGAACCAAAGGAAGAACCACATTGCCTGCTTGCAACCTCTGAAGGGCTTCCAGATCCCCAGTGTACAACAAAGAGTTGGAAGTGCTGGGACCTCCTGGATGTTTGTCCCGTGGAGATGCTGAAAGCGGGGGCGACAAAGGGTCAGAGGATACAGGAGCCAAGGCTGAGTTGGATGAGGTGCTGAACTGAGTTTTGCGGCTGGCAGTATTTTCAGTCCCTGGTGGGGTGAGAACGGAGTCTGGAATGGAGACATGTAAACTACTGCTGGCTTGTGGGGAGGGGAAGTGCTCTGAGTTTGGGGGCTTGGTCATACTGTAGGGCGATTCATTCCTTGAGATTTCCCTGTTGGGTGGGTAATTCCAAATACTGCTATCATTATCAAAATTGATAGGTTCTGAGATTTCTGTTTTAATTTTGAGCACTGAGGCACTGTTTGGCGACGAGAGCAGCTGGGGCTGGTCCACCAAAGCTGAGTCAAGTCCATTTGGGCTTGAAGTGCTTGATAGCCTTCTACGGGTCATGCTGCCTCCTTTTTGCTTTTTCCTCCTCTTCTTCCTCTTTTGATGCTTGCTGGAAGACTGGGCATTTACTTCCCCTGCACTGTCTGAGTCCTTGGCACTGTCTGAGGTCAATGATTCACAGTTCTGCAACCGCAAGTCGGATTCACTTTCCACGTAGCGTTCCACCTTGATCTGCATAGAACCAAGAGTGCCAAAACTGTCCTCGGGGGCCTTTTGATTCTCAAAGTCAGAATTTTCAAAGCTGTCATCACTGTCCCTGCTGTCCTGGTTGCTGGAGCTGTTGCCATCATCGTTACAGTTCATTTCATTATCCGACTGATTCCCAGACTTCTTTCTATCAGACTCAGGATCTTCACTGTTTTCTGATTGGTTTCCTTTCTCATCTGACTTTGAGTTCTCATTGTCCTCTGGAGGAAAATGGAAGTGAAAAATACCATTAGCAACAGGAATGTAAGATTAAAATGCTGTTTTAATGTCTACCTACCAACGAGGTATTATCACCTGTTTTGTTTCTGACTAAAGTCACACAACTGATGAATTATTTTTCTCCCAAGTTCTAGCTCCACAAGCCTAAGATCATAAGATGGGAGGGTCTTGATTATCATTAATCTCCATGATTTAGGGCTGCCAGTAGAATTGGGCAAAGGCTTGATGGTTTTGTCATTTGGACTGCACTCACCTGGAGCAAGAGACGGGGCACCTGTTTAAGTGGGGCCCTTTGGTATGTGCTCTTCATTAAGAACAATTTTGATAACCACGACTGTGACTGGATTCCAGCAGTACTCACTGAAGTGAGAAATCAATGAACAGTTCAGCTCTGGTGGGGCATTCGGAGATTTCTCTTGAACATATGTGTTCTTATGAAGTGAGCAGGACTGAAGCCCTCATAATGATTCTAATATGTACACCCCACTCATCTCTTGCTCACAGCCATTTTACAATGGTGGCACAGCTTTGATTCCAATGGATTCACTCCCATGTGAGAGGGGAATCAAGTCATGAGCACATACAACTGAACAAATACATCAGGTAAAATATTTCAGTCACATGGCTTTACTGTGTGTCTATATTCCTTTCGAAAGAAAACAGAGTAGAGGAAAAAAATACTGCAGCCAGTGGATCTAATTTTCATCTGGTGTAAACCAGTTAAACTCCAGAGGAAGTGATGGACCTACTCCAGTTTACACAAGCTGAGTTCCTATTCTCCTACAAGTTCTTTTAGTCTCATTTGAGATTTTCCTTGTTTTTAAACAAGTAAAAAAACCCACTCCAGTCTGTTGGCGTAGGCAGCCAATAGCAGCTTTGAGAATACTCACCATAATCGCACTTTGTTTGAAAGGGTCATGAATAGCTTGAGGAGAACCTGTTTCTGCAGAGCAGCCAAAATTCTTTCATTTGGAAATAAAAGATGTTGTTGTTTTCCCTCATCAGAGCCAAGTATTACCCTTTTCAGTACTCTGCTCCGAGCAGGGGAAAAAAGGACCAGTTTTTCTCTAAAGATTGGGTTCTCCTGGAGCCATGGCAATTCCAGAGAGTTTGCCAGAAGCACCCGAGCAGCTGGGCTTGACGGGAATGATACACAGTTAGTTGCTTGATGCTTCAGGGCGCTGCACTTTACATTTATTTCATTTAATTCATTTAGAGTGATATTTTTAAATTGCTAGTGACACAAAAGCCTTTCATTGTGGATATAAATCTTTCCATGCACTTAGAGCTAAATTTCTCATACAAACATTCAAACCATTGGTTTCTTTTATACTACTGGTCATACCTGGAAACAGTGGCTTCAACCTGACGTAACTTAAAAGTGCACAGATTGTCTGCTGCAGTGGTCTGGGCTAATCTTGCCGGTTTCAACTAAAAGGGTATTAGGTCCCCCCCATACTTTTGTTTAATTCATTTTAAGCAAACAAAGAAACTGAAACTGTGAAAGTTTCTATCCTCCTACTTTCTAACATCTGTGCACCTTTGAAGAATGCTCCCTTGCTCTACACCAGCCTCAGCAGTCATGAGGATCCATACACTTCTCACCTAGAGCAACTTGCAATGCACATGGGAAATGCACACATTTATCCACAGCTGTATCATTTGGTTACTTAGAAACTGGGTAGGATAAATGAAGCACTCTGAATGGCTGATGAGATTCCAAATCATGTGGGCATCAAGCCTGTATGTTTGCCTAACATCTGACTTAAATTGTCAAACAGAGCTGTCAAAAGAGAAAGAGAGAGTGAGTGCACAAGATGAGAGAACAAACGTCCTTATAATTCAAAGTAAAACATATGGGGCCTAATGCTTGCCTCAGTTATAGATGACTTGCACCAATGCAACAAATGATTTCAAAACAGTTACTCCTGGGGATTATTACAGGAAAAAGTGAAGAATCAGGCCTTCAGTATAGTATGGCATACTACTAATTCCAGTTTCTTAGACTAAAGAAAGACATGTTCTTTATAAAAAAGCCAACTGATCTATACACCTACATTTAAAGTGAAGAATACATCTAATGCAGAACATGTGAACAGACTAAACATATTGCCCTTTTTAGTAAATTTAATTTATCCAACCAGTTGGATCAGACCATTTAGTATTAGCACCCTCCCCCCACTCTGTAAAGCTCTCAAACAAATGCTTGAATCTGTAAACTTCTAATAAAATATAACACTTTTCATCCAAGAAAACACAAACATTTTGTAATCTTTACTGCCCCCTAGTGAAACAATTCAAGAAATCTATTTATGTGGAAGAGGGGGCAATAAACAGTACAGACAATATAGATTTGCTAGGAACATCTCACTACTCTGAAAGATAAGAACTAGCATCATATTCTACAGTTATAATCTAAGTCCTTTGTGCAAGGCACAATGCTTGCTCACAAATTCAGCTGGGAATTCAAATATTTAGATAGGTGTAACTCATGCAGGCATGTATGCACTGAATAAACAGCGGTTATTCCTAGGTTACTAAAAGCTTTCCAGCCTTTTAAAATATGATTTTGGAGTTTAAGGTATTCTTTAAAAGTAGAATCATCTACGAGAAATGTAAAATTCAGTAATAAATTGGAAACAAAGCCACTGATCTGAATCACAGAAAAGCAGGGCTGGACAGGACCTCCAGATGTCATCTCATCCAGCTCCCTGCATGAAGCAGGATCATCTCTATCCAAACCATCCACTGTCTAACCTCTTAGGCAAACTACACAGTCAACCTTGACACAACTTAGGGCATAACACCCCAGCCTGCCACAGGTAAAACAGGACGATCATGGTGGCCAACATCCTGCTCCTGTAAAGCTTGCTAATATAAGCTCAAGAGATCCCAAGAAGAGGGCCATGCTCCACGTTACAGAGGAAGGCAAAAACCCCCACAGTCCATACCAATCTGACCATAAGCCAAAATTTCTTCCTGACCTGAAAGGACTGAAGAAAAAAATATGCAGTAGTAAAGAAGCAGAGTACATTTACATTACCTGAGTTGTCCTTTGAGTCTGATTCAGAGTCAGAGGTCTCTGAGGATTCTGAGGTTTTCTCTGGCAGATGAGGAAGTTGTGCAATATCCATTGGAGTGTCCTTGTACTCTGGGTTGCTAAAAAAAGAAGAAAGTGAGTATAACCAAAAATGGATGATTTTGCAGTTTGATGATAGTTTTCCCTCTTTCCTTTATCAAATCTTAAGAGCAAAGAATGTAAGCGGGGGGGGGAGTCAATTTCTGTCCATTTATAGCAACTGGACACGAGGGGAGTGAGAGAATTGGGACCTCCTAAAATCTGTTTCTAAGCCACTTATGATATTCACCCACATTTACTCATGTGACATAACATTTTGATTTGGCATAGCTAATTGAATACTTGCTGTCTTAATGCGTACTTTCCAAACCTTACTCAAGTCAAACTAAATTTGCTGAAAGTATTGTTCAGTTATGGACCAGATATCTGACTCCTGCTCAGAGAGTGCTGAAGATATTAGTGTAAAAAAAAATCCTAAATATATGACAGATGCACATGTGCATGTTGAGATGCATATGTTAGGGATACAGAACTGTCAACACACCTATTATAATCATATCTTCATCTGCTCATGTGGTGTTCACCTGTGACTTGTTAGCGATGAACATGATTGCAATGTAGAAAAGCCTCCCTACTAAAGAGTCTTATAAAACTCATGCTTTTTCCTATTTTAGGGCTTTTTTTTTTAAATGTCCTGCTTTTTCAAAGAAGTGCAAAGACAAAGGAACACACTTACATAGTCACAAGCAGCACAGATCATTTAAGAAAATACTTTTTTTCTGGGTTTTTGAATAGGTGATCATATCCCAGCCTGGTTAATACCAGGAGACCCATCAGTCTGTACCCATAAAAGTGATGGTGTTTGGAGGCACTAAGTGTGCCTAGTGTATTGCAACTGTATGGTGCCTATATTCTGCCTATTCTACTGCACTTTGCAAATGCCATGCTCAGACATTCCATTCTTCCATCGCTCTCCATTCTTACCTAGGAATGTCATCTTTTCAGATTTGTCCTGTGGGACAAAAAGTGACATTATGTTGGTGCATCACAGTTGACGATATTACTGTACATTGTCATCTCACAATGCAGGGCTGAGCCATAAAACTTCCCTTACTTCAAGGAAAAAGAAATTTGGGTGGCATTCTATTCTCAACACCTAGCTTCTTAAATAAAAAGACCTAGTTTTTTGAACAAGACTAGTTCTAGTTCTTTCTATATTTAAATTGAGACAAATCTTATGAAGGAGTTAATCTTTTTCCAACTGAACACTGATGGGGTAAAAAGGAGAAAAATCAAGTTCTCTGAGGAATCGTTATATAATGGATAGTAAGACCTTCATGTTTGTTCGCTTCCAATGCTCTGCTGATAGACAGTGAAGCAGCTGTGGATCAGATTTACTCCTTGTCTGTGCACAAGGAAAAGGAAATAAAACACTGGTTTACAATCTTATTTAGATTTTTATCCTGAGTACAAAACCCAGCTATTATTCAGCACAGGTTGTGCTTCCATATAGGATAGAACAAAAATGCCTTTTTTAAAAATGCCTCACTCTTGCAAGTTTGCCTAATCCATTGCTTTCAAGGGTATCAATCAACTACCAGATTTTAAAGAACTGAAAAAGAAAACATTGAGGGAAAGGACCAGATTATGATAGGTCCATGTTCAGTCACAGGGAAAGAAATATATCTACAAATCAACTCCTAACTCAGCACGCTGCTGTGAAAAGCTTCTCACAATGTCAGCGCCTGCTCTTCCATTAAGGACTGCTTGCTTTCACTCCTCAGGCAAGGAATAAAGACTATTCTAACAAACAAGATCATGGTTTAGGTAGGCACAATCTCTCCAGTGCTCTTTGGCCTTGGCTTAAAAGTCAAAATCTAGATTTGTGGTTCCTAACCTGTTTAGACTCAAGGCACCACTCATTAGACTCAAAGTACCGCATGGAAAATGCCAGCTCTTAGTTTTCACTCATTTTTTACTACACAAAAATAACAGGGTGACTCCTGTGTTGCAAAGAACTCAGAAGGACCACACCAGGTTAGACTGATTTTCACAGCATTGATTCCTATTTGAAATCTCTGGGCTTATTTTGTGAATCATGGTTGCACACCTAACAGTGCTCACATCGTGTAGCACTCTGTGGCACCCTTGAAAGGATCTCAGGGCAAGCTGGCTGCAAACCATTGATCTAGATCTGACTTAACTTTGAAATGTTTATGTACTGTATATAGAACAAAGAGAATGTAACAAACCATGACAACTATCTTAAAAGTACAGCAGGCCACACAATGACCATTCCATTTCATGAGACTTTGAGGTTTCGACATTTGTTTTTTGCTCTGCATGGAAATGATCAAAACCCTTTAAAAAGAATTGTGCTAAAATGCGTTTCTGGATCTGAAAGGTCAAATTTTCCACTTGTCTCTTTTTTTTGTTTTAGAGACTGAAGAGGCCACCCTGGACCTCAGAAACTATGCCATCAAAAATGTCTTTGAAATTTATGTATATCCATAAAAGGACTGTACTTTGGTAAAGAGAATATTTCAATGAAAAAGTGTTTTATTGAAAATGTAACAGTCTGATACCTAAAAGAGTGTTTCATTTATTTATTATTGCATCCTTCAAGGTGAATTCTGCCACATGCCTGCCTTATCAAGAAGTGTTCTCAAACACAATCAAATGAAGGTCCCCCTTCCAAGAAACATGCCTATAATGCCCTAGGAAGATCACCTTCACCCTTCTGACCAGGATTTTGCAATAATCAAGGCAATCGCTCCTGAAAAATCCACCCCAGGTTTTATAAGCATAGTACATGTTGCACAAGGTCTTTCCACAGTTTTAGCTGGTGCAGGGTAGATTTCTATGAAGTACAGGCCTGTAATAAAACTGATGGAGGGTTACTTTAATACTAAGACAGTGAAATAATTCAAGAAGTTCTTAGTAACATGAGACATGACAAGCGTCTTAATGTATTCCACCAGAAGGTGCTGTTCTGAAAAGCACCGTATGAGAAAGTTCATCTCATATTTCCTTTCCATAGCAGCCATTTTATTTCTTTTTTGCTCCATATCTTTCAGGATGAATAAAGTAACAATGACAGAAATTCAAATAATAGAAGGGATTGGAAGATATACCTGAGAAGGTAATTGACCCAGATGATATTCTTCTCACTGGCATTCTTGGCATTGATCGCTATGGTTGCACTGGACTGTATCCAGATATACCCTCCATTCTTCTGCATCCAGCGGTAATATTTTGTTACACACTGACCTTTATTCAGCACTAGAAGGAAAATAAAAGGAAATAATAGAAATGTTGCACGTTGGTATCCCAGGAACATGATACTCATCTCTACAAGTCCCAAAGTAGAGACATGGAAAACACTTGGCTCCTGCGACGTTTAATGTAGAATACTAGTAAGGTGAAACAAGTTAAATAGCTCACTAGAGCATTGGTAGAGAAAGGTGGATTACTACTATTTGCAGCAAGATTTTAATCTGTTTTTGGCAGCTGTAGCGTCAGAAGAAGAGTTAAAAGGTCTGTAAATCTCTTTGCCTCAAACACCTAATACTGCATGGACATTTTCAATGTGTTTGACATCAAACTGTAAAAAAAAGAAAAAAGAAAAAAAAAAGGTGGAGGGGCTAAATTTGTATGCGATTTATTCAGAGCTCCGAGGTAGACCTCTCTGAGATTTTGGATATTTGAAAGGTTTGGGAAGATCCTAGCTCTTTGATCATTTCTCCTCATTGCAGGCGATATCAACTACTGAACTTATACATCTGTTTCTTTTGATCTTGTCAAACAGAATTTACAGTTCTCAGATGAACCAAATCTCCAATGGTCAGCAGGGGGAAAGTCTTTGGAGAATGTACTTAATACCAGAGCAAAATAAATCCACTAAGAGCCCAAGAAAGAAACTGTGGCCTAGGGAGGTGCAGAATTGACTTGGTTTGAACTGCAGAGTGTCAGCTATGTGAGGGCCTGAAATATGCCCAGAAATGGAGGAACATCTAAAAACAACCAGTAAGGTGAAACAGTGTTATTAAATGCCCACAGAAATAAAGCTTAAAAATACAGATGTTTAAAATAGTACACTGACCAAAATGTTGCCAAACTGAACTTGATTCAATTTCCATATGAATATTCCTGTGCTAGTAAAAGGAGAAAGGAACTGAAATCTTTCATTGGAATGAAGCACTGGAAGTTGGCATTGTTTTAAAGAATGCCTAGAATATACAGAGTCCGGGTATTATTATTTCTCTAATGTATGTTCTGTTTTTCCACTAATCCTGGTAAGCTTTGTGCACTAGAGGGCAGTGTGCATTCATATACACCTCCTGCTTTTGGCATGTCCTTGTCTCCCTCTGCTAAAATGAAAAACCTCTAACTGCTGTAATAAATTTGGCTAAATTAGCTGCTAAATGGTTATCTCAAGTAATATGTATTTGCATTAATCATCTTGCTCTAAACCAGAACAAGCCAGAGTCCTAAAGACGCAGTAAATTCATATTGTCCATTTAATTACGGCTAATAAGTGCTTCATATACAATAGTTTCATGAAGTACATTTTGATTTTTTTTGGAGGGGGGAAACAAAAAAAGTCACTTTGGAAAGGAATAGTGTTTAAGGCAGTTTAGGTTCTTATTATGAAGTGACAGGTGAAACTTCAGAGCTTTCAAATTAATCAAATGTCTATATTCTCAATTATATACATGTATCTCTATATAAATCCACATATGTTGAATATCTGGAGAGAAAGACACGCATATACATATACACACCCCAAAACTTGAAGTTTGTCAAGTATTATCTTCTGTAAAATCAGAACGTGGCCATGTCTGACAGTGAATTTCAACTGTCAGTCAATTTTCCTTCGTAATATCTGCAAATATTAGTCATTTGGGGTCTATTTTTTAGAGCACTGACTAGATTTCTACATTTATTTATACAAGGGAGGCTCTATAAGATTCCCCACATTTTGCTTTTGTACTCATATCTAAGTTTCAAGCATTCAGTGAGGGTGATTCACAAGTTACAAAACTGCATGGTAAGCCAGAACACAGGTACAATGTTAACTATGTACTACACAGCATTTCTGTCAAACCATTGTTGCATGCAACTTGAAGGTGCAATTTCATGTAAATTATCCAAGCTTTAATATTTAGGAATTGAGATGAAGAATCAGGGTGAAAAGGAAGAAAAGTACGGCTCCTAGTTTTACTGTGTTAGAATTCTCTCTTTTGGTATAACAGTGTATATATCAAAGCAAGCTTATCAATGACTGATGATTAAATTACCATCCCAGGATCTTTGGGGTAAAGAGGTGATCTTGTCTAGATAACTAAAACCCTACTGTTGAATGGAGGCACAAGAATAAAATTCATCTAAACTTGCAAAGTATTATACTCTTCATTCTCACAATAGTTTCCATATGAGAAACTCAAAGTGCTTTAAAATATTAAAGGCTTAATCCTCATAAGTACTCTCCCTCAGCTTTGTTAGATATGGAAATCAAGACACTGAGAAGTTCAGTGACTTTCTCATCACAACTGCAGTTCTGTGATAGATCCAGATCTCAGCTGAATCAGCCCCATTCATTAAAGACATGATTTTTCCTCCTGTACCTTTCATTTACTAGAAGAAGGCAGAGTAGAACTGCACCTTACAGACAAACTGAACAGGGGTGGATGCAGGATGTAGCAGTGGGAGGTACAGAAACAGCCATCCCGGCTGCAGAGGTAGCTCCCTGCCTCCTCCCCACACCCACCACTGCAGAGAGACCACTGCTGGAGTCTCTGGGGACTTTTTAAAAGTTTCTAAAGCAAGTAAGGATCCCACCTCTCTTCTCCAAGGCACATATGCTCTCCTGTCTCTACTGCTTTCCCCACTGTTTTGGGGAGAGGCAAGCTTCAAAGCTGCTCCTACCCACTCTAGCCAGGTTGTGCAGAGGCTGGGATCACCCAGGAACAGTTACAGTGGCAGCAATGAGCATGGGTACCTGCTCTCAGGGGACCAGGCAGGATGGGGACCTCCCCTCTCCCAGTCACATTGCTGCCACTGTTGCTGTTCCATCATCTTTTCTAGGGATGTTACCTTAAACATACGTTTTTCCCTCATCAGGATGAATTAACAAATGAGAGATTTATGCACCATGCACTGAAAAGACTACGGTAAAAAATTTCTTTCTAAAAAGTGTCTGGAAAGCTGGCAGGATTTGAGGTGTGCCACTGATTGCTATAATTTGTTTTACAACTTCTTCTGAGTTCATGAGGTCTCCCATACCCAAGGCTGAAAGGTATTTTTGTAGCCAGCAAATAAGAGACATATGTTTGATGAAAAAGAACGCAGACAAAAATATTAAAGTTGTTACTAATTTATGTTATTTTACAGCTCTTGGTTTTCCCAGATGTGTTTTTAGAAACCAGATTTTAAAATTCAGAAAATGAGTAACATATTTTAAACTAGAAAACCATTTTTGGAAGTTAAAAAGAACCCAACATAGTTCAATTAATAATCGACTCAATCCTGATCCAAATCATATTGTATTTTTAAGTTTTGTCTTTACAAAACAGAGGGAACTAATAAAACAACTAATGATTTTGAGCATAAGTAAAAGCAAATAAATAAAATACCAGTCCAAAATAAAGGGAGTTTGGGCTATCATAGTTTGCTAATGGCAACAGAATTATGGATCATAGTTATTACTTTTCAACATAATTATTTTGCAAAGTAACATTATTTGACCCAGCACCACAATTTGTATCTAGGTAAAGCCCTCAGTATGGACTGTAGTTCCCACAAACTCTTGTATTCCTGACAAATTCCAAAGATTTTAAACTATAGCTATTTCCAAGTGTAAAATATACATGTAGTAGCCAATCCTGTGAATGTGGTGTGTAGTTTTAATGACAGGAAAAGCAGTAGAACTCAAAATTGAAGTAAATGGGACTTCAGTAAAGTTACAAGTGTTTAACTATTTAAGAATGATACAACGTGCTGTAGAAAGAATACATGATTCTTCTGTCAGAAGCTATCCTAGAGTACGCGATTCTTCTCTCAAAGACTTATTCTATTTTGCTTGAACACATATAATTCTCAGTGGGCACACCTACACGAGCGCTTTATTAAGTTGATTAATTAGTCAAGTCTGCAGTAAAATGCATGTGTAGATGCACCAGGGATATTAATGGGAGGCACATGTCTGTAAGAGAATGGGTACAGTCTGCAGAACTTAAGAAAAACTTTGAATCATCTCTCTAGCATTGATTTTCAGCTTGTTAATTGGTATAAATAATCTTTACAATAGCAAAATCACCAGTGAGTGACACTGTCGACACTGGAATGGAAAAAAGACCCAAGTGAGAAGGAATAGCCTATAGGAAAAAAGTGTAATCAAAAGACAATTACAGAGAGTTAATGTTTTAGAACTAGTGGCCTTTTAATCAATGATACATTTTTGTTCCCCAAAATGGGGATGCTGAACATTATTGAAATTTGTTTAAATGTTACCTAGTTCTTCAATTTTATTTTGGTGGTTAGCCTGCAAAGAAATTTTAAAAAATCAGACTTCAATTTCTCTAAGTACAAATATACTGCTGTGTACACAGTTCCCAACAGAAGGATTTCAGTTTTCCTTGGGAGCTTTGCACACAGCAATATACTTGTAGTGGGGGAAAAAAGAAGCAGCTAGTGTTCTTTGCAGGAACCTAATTCTGTTAGTAAATCAAAATAAATCAGTACAAGTTTGTCTTCAGAAATATGGTTAAAAAAAGAAAAAGAACATGGTTTCTTCCTGTAAGGCTGTTCTGAGAAATCAAAGCCAAAGCTTCTAAATAGTGAGTTGTGTTTAAAAGAAGGAAGTAGTTTAATTCAGTTTGAAGAGGAGCTGAAGCAATTGCATATCAAAAGCAGTCTTTTAACGAAGTCTCTTACAAAAGGACATTTTACTAGTGTGCATATGCATTTAAAAGCTACAGTATATTGTGCATTTAGGTAAGTATAGAGTAAATAGCAAATGATGAGATCATCTTACAGTTAACACTTCATATTCACATGACTACACAAAGAGGTTCATTATAATCATGGAAAATATTGAGGCAACATCTGCAGTGCTATTCACCCTCCTCCTTGAGATACCTTTATCAATGACTGTGTAGTATTGATACTGAATTCCTCCTGCTATAAACTCATAAAAATATTTTTGATTTACTGAGAGGGAAAGAAAACTCAGTGCTTAATACAGCAGTTGGATGCTTAGCTGTAGCCACTAGTTCTTTTTCTACATTCACAAAACTGGCAGACGAAACATGAAAAGGAATACTGACTCTTTAATCTCTACTTCTCCACCTAAGGCCCAAGGCAAGCTGACAGGGTAACTTCATTCTGGAAACAGAGTTTTTTTTTAAAAAAAAAATCTGGATTACTTTTTCTTCTGCTTTTGAAAACTGTGGGCTATGGGGGAATGAACCTGGCATAGACTTAAAACAAGAACAAGTTTCTTTATCTGAAAAGTTATAGTCCTTGATGCTTACAGGAAGGTCATTTTCAAAACCCACAGGGAAAATAGCATCACAGCCAGAAAGAGTGCATTAAGTGCTTTATTTGCTTGAAACAGTCACTTTTTCATTTATAACTGCTCATAGGATCAACTGAGCCTTTGATGCTGAAGAGACTTTTCTATAGATTTTGCAATTAGTGAGTTAGATGTTTTAAATAGCAGGCATTCACAAATTGGTTTTTTAGCAATAAAAAAGTACTGAGCAATATTTAGCAAAGTTAAATGATATCTGACACTAAATGATTTATGACCTAGGATAGAAGATCTGTAGATGCTCTATGGGCAACTATATGTCATCTATGTAATTCTCCCCAAGCACGTCTATTTACTACCTAATATATGGGGATTGGTCAGAGAGAAGGGGAGGTGAACAATGCTGCTCTCAATGCATTTTCTGTGCTTTGGCTAAAGAACACCTGCACAGCAAAATGCTGGGGAAGATGCCTGCCTATCTGAAATCCTCCTTGGACAACATGGCTCCATACCTTCAACACAGACTACTACTTAATAGTATTATTTAGTCCTTAAGTAATTTATAATCTCATAAGAGATTCCCCCTCCCCTCCAAATATGTGGCAATTTATTAGGAATATCAAGAGTTTTATAAATGCATTTTCCTCCTTCTTCATAACAATAAATGAAAACTCATAGATTCAGGAATGTCTCTTTCTGCTATTACACAGGACCTGGCCCCAGCAGCCTTACTTGGGGTCCTGGGGGTCTCCTGGGGCTGCACCAGCAGCCATCCTGTTCCTTGGAGCCTGGCCAGCAGTTGGAGTGTGGCTCTGGGTGGCCAGGCTCTGGTTTTGAGCAGTGAGCATGCACAACTCCACTTTTTTTGCATGTTTTTTTTTGACCCCTGGATATCTAGGTGTCAACCCCCCCTCACTCCTCTGCTGTTCCCTTGCAGTGTGGAGAACAGCTGAATGTGCGGTATGTGGCGCCACAGATGTGTCAGCAGTGCCACATACCACATGGCTGTGCTTGTTTGGACATGGCCCCAAATTCCTAGATAAGAACAGGGCTCTGCAACCCTACAGAGAGAAAATAACAGTTAAAGCAACCCACTGGACAAAGATTACACTAAAAATTGTAGAATCGTTACAAAGGCTTAGTTAATTTAAAAAAGGAAACTTAGTGTTTCTGTTCTTCTTTGTTTCTTGCTTCTGAGAGATGCCAAAGTTAGCAACGGCCCAGATTCAAACTCTGGAGATATCTGAATCCTAACTAGGATCCCAACTTATTGGCTCAGGAAAGAATCTTGTGATAACAGCATCTGGCTCAACTCGAAATACTAGAAATTCCATGGGACAGGTTTGGATTAGCATGTTCAGGTTTGGGTTTCTATCCAAGAATCTGAATGCTGACCGTATGATAATTCCAAAAGCAAATTTAGAAATTCCGATTTCATTTAAATCCAGAGTCTCTCAGCTGAGGATAATGAATATATTTTAGTTTACATCCAATCAATCCTTTGAGCTCATAATTTAGTCTGCAGTCCATGACACTAAAACAAAAATATAGACCAAACAACTAACCTTCCAAAGAAATCCTTTTCTGTTTCTATGTGCAACAACTCAACTCAGTTTTGAATAATAAGAACATTTTTATTTGTTTTTGGTCCTTATTTCTATGATTCCCATAATCCACAATATAAGCGATTTCCTATTTACTATATTCAAAAGGCAGGTTTATGATTATTAAAAACTCAACGTAAGATCATGGACAGTATGCTAAATTATATAGGGGCATAGTGACCAGGCAACAAATTATTTTTAAATATTATACAAGTATAGATTGAGTTTTATAACATAATTATAATATCTCATAGATATTTTATAGCTAGAAAGATAGATAAACACACACACACCTGCTGAGACTTACAGCATGTGTATAGAATTTGATTCTATTGCCTCAGGTCCTAGGGGAAGTAAATGTTTTACTGTCCAAAGACAGTAATTTACTGCCTGGGATCCACAGCCAATTTTTTTTCACATTATCTCCTTTTAAGTTCTTCACTTAGTTGAGAATGTTTCAGAGGAACCACCTGATTGCAACAAAATTTGCTCTGTTTGTTTATACGCCTTGATGTGTGGCTTAGCCCCTCTTTCTCTGGCCCTGCATGCTTGGATCAGCCATTGTTCCAAGCTGATTTGCAAGGTAACATCTTAAACTAAAATATTTTATGATGAAGTCTGAGCCAAGCAGAAATGCTTTATAAACTTAGAAAAAATAATAAATGAAAATGACTGTATAGACATATTTTTCCCATAAATGATGAATGTGTTTGTTAATAAACTGAACTGAACTGTGATCATTGGGTAGGCTTCTGTAACTTTTCCTTTCCCTGATGATTATCATGCTCTGCCTTGATTTTTAAAACTTCAGTCCTGCCATAAAGTGGCTCCCTTTTCCTACTGCTGAAATTGTACCTTTGAAATCTGAGCCAGCTTTGAGCACCAGCTTCAGACATAACTTCCATTTGCATTAATGAGCAAAGTATTTTAAAAGTGAGGGGAAAATGAAGTGCCACATGCAAATTCTGCCCTCATCTACCACTGTGCAACATCACTGGAGAAGTCCAGACCCTGGTTGTTACAGGAGCTTAAATCTGTTCTCCCTTCCTGCCCACTAATAGGAACACTAGTCATAGGACAGCATTCAAAAATAAAAGAGTTTGGAATTTAAACATTTTCATGCTGAGTGCATTAATAAAGTGTGCATGGCCATATCTGATACAGACAGAAAAGGAGGTGGGAGTTTCATAAATGTTGGCTCACAGATGAATGTAAGACAGTATATTAGCATCCACATAAATAACTTTTCAAATTACACAGTTTAAAGGTAAACTGTTTTTAGGGCATAGCTAGCATGAGTCTATCATTTCTGGGAACAGAATCCATGCTTGGGCTGAGGAACTGAGCGAAATGAATGTGGTTTTCTCACATCAATCTGCAGTGGAAAGGAGTCAGCACAGAATCTGTAAGGTTGTACGATATGGCATACCAGGCAGTCTGTATTTCATGCTGTCCTAAATGAGGGTGAAAAATCCCTTTATACTACCACACAGCATTAACTATTTCCCTCAAACCAGGTTTTAAATAAAGCCATATTAGCTACCTTTGAACATTTACTCTTACTTTTTAAATTAAATTACTTGTGCCTATAAAAAGGAAGCTGTGTTGCTGCCATGAATCTAAACCCTATAGGCCTTAAGGAAAAACAATAACACTGTTTTTAAAAACTATAAAATCAAAGTAAAACAGACTTTAAAATTTTGAGGTGCTAGGATTTTAAGGAACAATATCTTGCAATCTTCTTGCATTACGAACAAATGCTTTAAATACGTGGAACGGGGATTCCCAGTTGCTTCGTGGGATAAGGCCTTGGATGCCAGCCCAGTTGGTTTGTAACTTACCAGACCTTAACAACTGATCCACGACTGGCCACATTACTCTTGAGTGGCAGAGCCCCAGTTGAGCTATGCTCATTGTTCCATACGAGTGCTCATAAGTTGTGTTTGCCACACCGTCAAGTATCTATTATGCAATACCTTTAATCAATATTATTTTTTATATTCTTCTGCTTGTTCAATTAATTTTTACAACCATCAGTTCAACTCTGCAGAACTCATCAAGGAGGAAATTTTTCTATCTGGCATTTTAGAATCATCCAAAAATTACCACAGACAGCTTCTTCATAGCCAAGACTATTTTCTCGCGCACAACACACATCCTTCCTCCTGCAAGCAGCCCCCAATACTGGGGTGTGTTTATTAAGCAAGGAAGCTGTTTTCTTCACTGAAAAAGCAGCACACTGTGCATGCCATGCTGCAGCCAGGAGCCACCTTCAGTTCCCGACCAGCTGGACAGCTGCAGCCAGGAGCCTCTGTTTCCTGAACGCAGAACTGGGCAGCGTGGGGGTGGGGGAG
>NW_017728947.1:70342475-70344568 GCF_001723895.1 Crocodylus porosus | reverse complement strand
GAGCCAGCACAGTTGGGGGTGGTGAGCTGTGTGGCAGGGGGCTCCCTTCCCCACCAGCCCTCAGTCCGGAGCCTGGTGCACAGCTACAGCCAGGAGCCATGGCTCAGCGGTGTGTGACTGTCAGGAGGGGAAGTGGAGCCTCCTGTTGTTTGGGTCCTGCCCTCCCACTGTGCTGGCTTGGGGCAGCAGGGGGGCTTCAGTCCCCACCTCACTCCTTCTTCCCGGCCCACCCACAATGACCACGCGGGCTTTGCTGCCTCCTGTCTGTCACAGGCTGAGAGTGGGGCTGGCCCAGTGCTCGTCTGCAGCAGATGAGCACTGGCTGAGGCTAGCATGCCACTCTGTGAGGTGTGCCTGGGATCTTGGAAGACTGAATTAACGTGATTTGCTACAGGATCTGAGATAGGAGCTTGATAGACTGGTCTAACCTAAACTGATTAAGTCTAATACCACATCCATCCAGGTCTATCTTAGATCAGTTTCCGCCATTCCTTTTGATGTGTGAACTTCTGTTCTATTAGAGCAGTTTCTGATCACTTATACTGGTTTATATGTAATATCTGTGCCAGTCCTCTACATTTCCAGGAGGATTTACTGTCATACAGTCAGTCAAGAAAAATATTTTTTTCTACATTCTGCCTTGCAAAACCAAGGTGTTTGTTTTATTTGGGAACATGTTGTAGGCAAGAAGATATGGTAAAGTTCAAGGTCTATTACCCTGCAATCTAATCAACCAGAAACAAAATCTTTATGACAATGGAAAAGGGACTTCCCACTCCTTTTCTAACTCTTGCCTCACAAAATAGCAAATGTTAAATCTGTTACTAGCCCAGGAATGAACACTGTTCATTCTATATCACAGGTTAGTAATCAGGAGAAAAAAACACAAAACATTTTCTGGCAAGTACATTATATAATGTTATAGCATAAATTCAGCTTTGGGCTGGAAAACTTCACCCTAAAGGGACTTTCTGGAGTTGATTAGGAACTCAACAAGAACAGAAGGTAGCAGAGGTTCTGAACAGAAGTCAGAACTCAACCTTCATTATAAGGTTCATTAGTGTAACTGCTATAATAAAGAGCAGAAGAACAGCCAGTCTTGCATGCATTTTTAATGTAAAATGGGACAAAAATTTTAGGTGTAAATTTCAATTGGCTAATGGGCTGGCATATGAACATATTAAACTTATGTCAAATGAGAACTCTACTGTGTTCTTTCAAGTACAAAAAGCCCTTCAGAGATAATGATGCAGGGAAAATTCAGAAAAAAAGAGCCCCAGTGGCTTGGGTTGGCTCTTCCACTAAATTGTCTTCCTTTGTCTTCTTTTTCAGGTTTCATCTTTATCAGAAAAAACTACTGAATGAACCCAGATACACAATTCACTTTTCCTCTTTGTTTTAGTAGCAAATGACAAATTCATGGAGGACATCTTGTGTTGCCTAGGCAGGCAGGGCATTTACATTGATTGATGTTCTGCAGTGGAAAAAAAAAGTTATGAAGGAATTACAATGGAGAGCCTACAATAAGAAATGTGGATGTACTAATTAGTGTTGCATTAAACAGTTGGTTTTCATTTGGAGATGAAATAGCATCAGGAGTGAAGTTTCAGGATTATTGATGCAAAATATATTTGAGGCATCACGCAACACAACTGTATATCACTTCGTTAGGAGAGGCAAAAATTTGCAATTAAGAAATGGCAGGTTCAGGTTCAGCAAGTCTAACGGTTTAAACAGTTTCAAGGTTTAGGTACGTTGTGTCCTCTGTTTTATTTACATTCCAAATGATCTGATGCTGCTGGAAAGTTTGACACCATCTCCCACCCCATCCTCATTAAAAAACTAGGCGACTGTGGCAGTGATGCCTACAGAGTCAGATGGACTGCAGATTGGCTGAAGGGTCGTACTTAGAGGGTGGTGGTGGATGGGTGATATTCAACCTGGGGGGAAGTGGGCAGCGGAGTCCCCCAGGGCTCGGTCCTTGGTCCTGCGCTGTTTAATTTCTTCATCAGCGATTTGGACAACGGGGTGAAATGCAACCTGTTTAAATTCGCTGATGATACCAAAATTTGGGGTGAGGTGAGCACGCTAGT
>NW_017728947.1:70300712-70341975 GCF_001723895.1 Crocodylus porosus | reverse complement strand
ACCCTGGGGATCTTTAAGAAGAGGCTTGATGACTACCTGGCTGGACTCATTTGAGTCCAGTCTTTTCTCCCGCCCAGGCGGGGGGTTGGACTTGAAGATCTACAAGGTCCCTTCCGACCCTACTTCTATATAAGATATATAAGAAAAAGAAAAACATTGTTCTATACTACTCACTTGGCCTGTGAAACTTACTGCCAAAAATTTCACAGAGGTCAAGGTTTATCAAAATTCCAAAGAGGGTTAGAAGTTTATGCTGTGGCAATGGTGTGCTCAGCCAGACCACTTCAAGATTGTTTCCTACCCCTTTGAACCTGCACACAGACTCCAAACCCAGACATGTGCCAAGTTGCTCTAAAGTTGTCAGTGGCAGCCCTTCTGAAACACCCTGGGGGTTGTGGTCTTGAGATCAGCTTTAAAGAGATGACCTGGGTCTCTTCACCGTTGTATTTCCAGGTTTGGTGCATGCATCCAGGCATGCATGGGTGGGGTGTGATTGGGAACAGCCTGGCCAGGTTGTACTACTTCTATGGTGCTGGCCAAAATATACTGTTTCTAGACCTGCCCAATATACACAATAAGAATATCCAAGCTTAAAATAGCAATGAACTTTCTTTATCCCAATGAATTTTTGAAGAAGTATAAAATCTCATTTCTCCCAAAATAAATCAAGCAATCAAGGGAGGGTAGAAGAAATGGTCTTCCTTTGTACTTGGGTTAGTGATCAAGCACTTACATGTCTAACTCCCATCTAAGCTTTGTTGTGATGCAGATCAATGCTGGAAGGCATATTGGGTGCCTGTACGTGAGCACAAAGGCCTGGGTGCCTGTACATGAGCTCTGAGGCTGCTCCGATGTGCTGTAATAATTATCATGTATTGGAGCATAATACCGTGCAATTACCGCAATCTAGCAGCCTCTCGCATCTCATGTATCAGCATCCCTGTGCTTCAAAATGGCAGTGGGGGCACTTACACTAAAGCTCGTCGAACAAGCTTTACTTCAAGCAAGCCCACTAGCATTTTCTCAGAGTCACTGTAATTAAAGTGCCACCTCCCTCGACCACTTGTAAAAGTGCCCATAAAGTCTGCCTAAGGGGACTTAGGCAGAGCAACTGTTTGATGCTGAGAGACAGGTAAGCAACTCACTACAAAACACAGCTGGAAAACAACAACACAGCTGGAGATCGACTCCTACTGCCAGGCCCTGCTCCCCTGGGAGGTAGACCACGGTCTCCCTCCAGGACAAGGGAGGACCCAGGGACCTTCCCTTCTGTCCAGCCATGGGCTTGGACCAAGGTGGTCAAGGGCCCCAGAGCCCGCTGCACCAAGGCCCCTGCCCCACTGGAGCTTTGCAACAGGTACGAGCCTCTTGCAGCCCCAGCAGAGCCTGCTGAGTTGCCAGCTCCTGCAGGCAACACAGAGGACACTGTAGCTAGTGTCCCCACTCTCCCCAAGACCAAACGCAAAGTGTTTGTCATGGGAGACTCCATCCTGAGGGGGACTGAGGGGATAATCTGCCGCCTCAACCTGTGAAGTTTTCTGCTTCCCGGGGCCCCGCATTCGAGACATTGCGGAGAAGATCCCTAAGCTCCTCCAGCCCACAGACCACTATCCCATGCTCCTCATCCATGTGGGCACCAATGACAGAGCTCGGAGTACTCCTAGCCAGGTCATGAGGTGCTACAGGGATTTGGGTGCGGGGATAAAGTGTCTGGGGGCACAGGTGGTTTTCTTCGATCCTCCCAGTCTCAGGCTATGGGCTGAGGAGGGAGAGGAGGATCCAGGTACTCAACCAAAGACTGTGGTGCTGGTGTCATCGGGAAGGCTTTGCCTTCCATGACCACGGTCCCCTCTTTGGAGAGAGAGGCAGCGAGCTGCTGGGAAGGGACAGCCTCCACCTCTCTCCATTGGGGAGGAAGCTCTTCTCAGCTAGACTGGCTGAGCAGCTCCACCAGGCTTTAAACTAAGCCTGCCGGAGGATGGGGGGACTACTGCCACTGCTGGCCCACTGAGTAGCCCTTGCAAAGCCAGCAAGCCAAGGCACATAAGGGACCCCACCCAAACCCCAGCCCTGGAACAAAATGTAGGCA
Source organism: Crocodylus porosus (assembly GCF_001723895.1). Lineage (NCBI taxonomy): Eukaryota > Metazoa > Chordata > Crocodylia > Crocodylidae > Crocodylus > Crocodylus porosus. The sequence goes on along the minus strand of NW_017728947.1, from coordinate 70,339,886 downwards.
AGGCAAGGGCCCCTAAGGGGACACTTGCATGTCTATACACAAATACCAGGAGCCTGGGGAATAAGCAGGAGGAATTGTTCACCTGCTAAATGGAAATAACTATGATGTCATTGGGATAATGGAGACCTGGTGGGACTCCACCCATGACTGGACCACGGGTATAGACAGCTATACCCTATACAGGAGGGATCAAGTGGATAAAAGGGATGGGGGTGTAGCTCTTTATGTCAAGGAAAGCTACATGTCCCTGCAAGCTGATGTTGGCACCCACGGTAAATGACTTGAGACCCTCTGGGTTAAAATCTGTGGGGAACACGGCACAGGGGATACTATGGTGTGGTCTACTACAGACCCCCTACCCAGAGTCAAGACCTTGATCAGGAATTAACCAGGAAATTGGCTGAGGTTGCATGGTCCCAGTGTATGGTTGTCATGGGAGACTTTAACTACCCAGACATCTCATGGAAGGAGCACTCAGCCAAATCCAAGCAGTCACAAAGCTTTCTCTCATGTGTTGATGACCTCTGTCTGACGTGGGAAGTCTACGGGCCAACAAGAGGTAAAGCGCTGCTTGACCTCGTACTGGCAACTGGGATGACCTAATCAGCAACCTAACAATCAAAGGGCAGCTGAGTGACAGTGATCATGAACTGATCACCTTCACCATCTGCAGTAAAGCTGGCAAGTCAGTCAGTAATACAGAAGTCCTCAACTTCAGGAAAGCTGACTTTGACAAGCTAAGGAGACTTGACAGAGAGGCCCTAAAAGGCCACAGCCCAATGGAGAGGGGAGTTCAGGATGAGTGGTTGCTCCTCAAGGGAGCAAGCAAAGTCCATCCCGTCTCAGAGGAAAGGCAGCAAAAGGGCACAGCAACCCCCTTGGCTCTCCAGGGAACTGGCAGACCTCCTGCATCTTAAAAGGAAAACCTACAAAGGATGGAGGACTGGAACCGCCACCAAGGAGGAATATTCCACTTTAGTCCAGACTTGCAGGAAGCAAATCAGGAAAGCCACGGCTGTGATGGAACTCCAGCTAGCTACAAATATCAAGGAAAATAAAAAGTCCTTTTTTAGATATGTGGGGAGCCGGAGGAAAATCAAGGGCAACATTGGACCCCTGCTAAATCAGATGGGGCAACTGACAACTGATGCCCAGGAAAAAATGAACTTGCTAAATGGGTACTTTGCATCAGTTTTTCACCAGTTCTATGGGATGGCACTGCCCACTATGGGTCAGGGAGGCCTGGGTGAGGGAGGTTCCTTGCCCTCCATCGAAGCTGACCTCGTGAAGGAACACCTTGACAGGCTGGATACCTTCAAGTCAGCCAGCCCCGATGCTTTACCCAAGGGTACTCAGGGAGCTGGCGAGCATCATAGCTCAGCCCCTGGCACGGATCTTTGAGAGCTCTTGGCACTCTGGTGAAGTACCCAATGATTGGAAGAGGGCCAATATCGTGCCTATCTTCAAGAAAGGGAGAGAAGTAGATCTGACAAACTACAGGCCCATCAGCCTGATCTCTATCCTAAGGAAGGTCTTGGAAAAGATTATCAAGGAGGCAATCCTTAACAGACTTGCTGAAGGCAATATCCTGAGGGATACCCAGCATGGGTTTTTTGCGGGTAGGTCTTGCTTGACTAATCTCATTTTCTTTTATGACTTATCACCTGGACAAGAGGGAAGAGATCGATGTCGTATATCTCGACTTTAAAAAAGCCTTCGATCTGGTATCCCATGATCACCTCTTGGCTAAACTGGCTAACTGTGGACTTGACATCACCACGATCCGCTGGCTGGAGAACTGGCTCCATGGTAGGACCTAGAGGGTCACGGTCAATGGGAGCCAATTGTCTTGGTGCACTGTGACCAGTGGGGTCCCACAAGGCTCTGTCCTAAGGCCTATGGGTGGATAGTGTCTCTCTCTATTTTACTCTGTAGGTTGGTAGTTCAGGCACAGTCCCTGGAAAGGGTAAATGTGGATTTAGTCTCCTCAGGGTAAAGATGGCTCATAATCTAGGTCTCCCACTTTCTGGGCAAGTACAAATTATGGGCTCCTTCTCTTCCAGATGGGTATTTTAGCCTCAAGTCAGTATTGATAACTCTTCTGGGTAGTCTGAATCCTGAGATGACAGAAGCATTTACCTTGCATCCTAGGATGGAGCAGGAATTCAGATATCCTCCTGTTCTCTGCTGAGCACCTAAGTGGTCTGGATCACCCTTGGGAGGGGTCTAGCTTTCCCTGTTCACTGTACAGGGAGACAAGGTTCCCAACCCTGTTGATTAGGATCACCATACCAAAATCAAAGGGTCTAAATTTGAGGCACTGCAACACTTAAATGGAAGCACCTACAAGATCGGTTTGGATCTGGCCCTTAATCTCCACATGCCTCCAGGTCCTCATCAGTAAAATGATAACAACATACTTTGCTACCTCAAGGATGGCAAAAGGATTGTTCTGAGGATACATGTATTGATGTTTGCATGGGACTCAGATACTGGGGTGGTAACTTCCATACCTAGATTGAGCTACAGAACACAGACACTAGTAATAATTGATAAGAATAATATGTGATTCTGAAGTGATACTGGCTTCAGAGCATTAACAAGAAAATAAGGTTGAAAACCCAAACTCTAGTTTTTGTGTTAAAATCAGAAGTAGCTGTATATTCTTTTTACATCATATAAATATGTTTCCTTTGTGTACTTTCTTTAACAAGTCCCTTCATTTTATTTCCATCTCCCCTTATCTCTTATTTCCTCTAGCTGCTGTATCACCTCCATATCCAGCCAAAAGGGCATAAACAGTGCAGTCTCAAAAAGCAGATACCAATGTCTGCCTATGGTGTGAACAAACAGGTTTACTATGGAGGCAGCTGGTCAGTCTATTGCCTTTGCAATACTTTATAAAACAAAATAAACCACCCTTTCATCAGGCAGTCAGGCTGGCTTAGCTTAAGATTAGCTAAACATCAGACATTCTATCACAGTAATTTAGAATCAATCTTGCTGGGTAGTGACGATAATAAACTTGTACAAAAATGAGATTCATTTGTATATTTTAGCATTTTATTTCAGTCACAGAATGCAAAAACCTGACATTGGAATCAGTGTGATTTTTTTATGATTGAAGATATTAAACACTACAAGAGCATTGAAATTTCGATCTGATTAGGATCAAAATTCCTCAGGATCAAAACACTTAGTTTTTTCCCCCTACAGTTTTACTAATTGTGTGCTACTTGACATTGCAGAGTTATTCCACAGCATGATAACAAAATATGTGAAGTGTATTTTACTGTTAGGAATTATCAACTCCTTTTATTTGTTTTTCATGTGTTTGAGGTTATTAAGAGAATGAAAAATTATGACTGATGTGCATATGTTAAAAGGGTTACTTCAATGCAGCTGGTAGACTAAATCACTAAGCAATATTTTGTATGTCAATAGGAATTTCCTACTGAACATGCACAAAAGAAATCATGAATACATAACTGATTTTAAAGCATATTGATGGGCAAGATTCCTTGAAAAACAGGAGAGCAGTGATCAAGGTGAATGTGGAATAGTTTATTTTCAGAAAATCTGGATTATTCGAACCACTGGAAACCAGATAAAAGTAGATCAGAGAGAATGCTACCAAACGTATTCATCAGAGACCTTTGCTTTATGGGAAATGAACTGCCCTTGCTAGCTGTTCCTGAGGAATTGTGTTTCTTATAGCTGTAAATCAAATCCTGAAGAAATAGGATGATGTTTCCCAAGCAATAGCTGAGGATGACAAGTATCTTTTTTGTCAGTGTCAGGTTTCTGAATTTAGACCTCAATTAGGATTCCAAAATGAAAAGGCACATATTATATACCTATATATACTTGTGACAGTGTTCTTACAAGCAATATATTCATTTTCAAATTCTGGTACATTGTTCTATATTTGTCCAAGTGTATTTTCATGGTTTCCTCTAAAGGTCTTGACTCTTCTACATCCTGTCTGGTTTCCCAGCCAGAAAGTACTTGATGTTACTATACAATGAATATCATTAATTTTTAAATTAATTGGGGATACGTATGTTTGTACGATATGACTCTTTCCAGGCTCCTTAAATCAGAAAAGGTTTTATAGCTAGCAACAGAGGAAAAGTTTCTATACTTGGTGAAATGCTACATTCTGTAGGTGCCAGGTACCACAGTGATGGGACCTTGTTATTTCAAGCCATACAGTATACTTACACAGTGTTGAAACCAGACTCAAGAATCATTTTATTTATTGATTAGTTTGTTGGTATTTATTTGAGGGCAAACTCCTTCCCCCCAAGCTCTACAGCCACAGGGAGGCGCATCATCAGAACGTTTTTTAATAGTTAATGAACAATGCCATATCTGAGTCATTAAATTGAAAGAAAGTTAAGTGGATTGTCTATTATGAACAAGTCTTTACCATAGGCCTAATTTTTCACAACAAATCCTAATGACTTCTCCATAGTCAATCTAGGAAAACCTTTAAGAATCACACACTACCCAACTGTTCTCAGTTTGTAGGATGTACCCAGCCCTGCTTTCAAGTAGTCTCTCTTGGGCTGTGGTGAGCACTGAACAGGACTTAGTAGGTAAATCATATTCTTGGTGGTTATCCTGGGCTTGGCATGGAAATTGTGTGGAAAGGCCTAAAACTGCACGGACTATTTTATGCACATATACTTGCATGCTTCATTTATGCATGCACAAGATCTATGTGTAAATCAGAAGTTCAATTCCTACCTACCCAATATGGGCATGCAAAAGTAGCTTGCAAAAATCAGCCTAGTTTAGCCTGGAGATAAACTCGAGGTAAAAGCTTCCAGAATAATTGTAGACACTGAGTCAAGATTGCTTTGAACATTTAGCCCGTAACTGATAGGTTTGTATACTGTACACGTACAGCACATTACAGGTCTGTAATAATATGATTGATTTTGAATATGAATGCAAACCTAGAGCTCCATGATTTCTGGAGAGGGAAGTGTATTGCATATATCTATAATACATATATGGAACAAGCAAATGTTGAGGAAATAACAGATATTTTAGCATGGAAGCACGTAAGGACAACAGGGATTTTTTGGGATTTAGAAAAAGTTCAGTGATCCATTAATTCATCTATTGGTGAGTACTCTTAACTATTCATAGGAGAAGGCTGTAGCTTGGAACTCTGAATAATGCTTCTATCTCATTTCCTTATTACGAAAAGCCGGCATGGATTCAGTAGAATGCAGAAGCTATAGGCCTGTGTCAGTTACAAATTATGTCTGCAAATTATTAGAAAAAATGCTGGATTTGCAATTGCATTATCCCAGCTAATATATGCTGATCAGGTGGGTTTATGAAGGGGAGTGTACTGAGAGACGATGCAAAAAAAATATTGTGTGAGATACATATGATATTTGTTACTGGCTCATTTAGTGATATGCTCATCTATTGGTAAACCAGTGACAATTAATGCAAAACACACAGAAAAATTATCTGTCAAAATCATTTTTTTCTGTACTCCTGTGAAGCAATGTAAGATGGATATTCATTTAACTTGGTTGAATTATTATATAAAATACCTTTGACCATGGTATCTGTGAAAAAAAATCAATAAAAAAGCCAGAGGAACAAGACAGGGAACATATTCCCAATCTGTGTTTTTCAAAGAAACTAAGGCAGCTATTCAGCGCTTGTGAGGATACTGCGAAGTAGCGTTCTATAATGTAAAAGCCAACAGGTAGGGTGTTAATGCTGTCTTGGCACTTTCTTTTGAAGATCCACCAGATTCTAACAAATATAAAGTACTAAAATTAAACCTTGTCCCCATTGAACTCAATGTAACTTTTACAGTTTACTTCAATGAGGTCAGGATTTCATCCCTATAATTTTACTCTCTAAAGATTGATCCCACTGTCGTAGAAGTCAATGGGACTAGAAGGGCAACAGTTCTCATAAAAAAGTCCCCGTCTTACAGACCTGAAGATTTTCTTCACTGTACTTCTTACTATGGTGACATTCAAGTGACTCCTGCTTTTATCTACAATCCTATAATAAGTTTTCCTGTTCAGAAATTACTTACGGTTTGCTGTGATTTAAAGACAGTTTACCATCAACAGCCATTCTGAGCATTTTTGTGGGTTTGTGGAACTATTTCTTCCTTGCTTATTTTCCCTTTTTGGGGTCTGACTAACCAGGAATTAAAGGAATGATGTATTAGTCTTCTTTGGTTATGTACATGCAGAGTTCACTGTACAGCAGTTTTACTTTTCTTTGGTTTGGTTTACGTTTACCACTGGATTTTCACTTGCACGTTGAGACTCTGGATGTTTTAACTCTTTTATCCCTTTATCTTTCGTAAATCTATCAAGTGTTTCTATCCCTTCTGGAATTCTTTTTCAAAACATGTCCTTTTCAATCAGCAACTCCTTGAAGTTTTGATTCTATTTTACCATTGGGTTTTCTTAGCTTTTCCACTTTGGCTCTGAGTTTTCTCTTTACATTACCTTTTGCACACTGTGTTAGCTCAGACGAAACTATTCTAGATGGAGCAGTTGGTAAACCTAAAAATACTTTTGCTTCTTTTAGGTTAAACAGGGTAAGCAGTACTTCTGCTTTTGGGGCACTGCAGTTCTGCCAGGCTATCTGGTGATCATGCTTGGTTTCATCTGAATCCATGCAATCTGCAACAGCCAGCACCTGGTCAACAAAGTTCTTGTATCTTGGGCTTCACATTTGTTTTTCATCATAGAAAGGGATTTTACTCTTCCTATCTCAGATTTGTATTTACTCATGTAGGATAGGCAGTTTACCATTAAATGTCCCCCCCCCCCCCCACCGTATGCCTACAACATGCCTTTTAATTGCTAGAAATGTTGATTATTCCTCTGAGTGAGAGTATAAAGACTTTCCTCTTCTTCAAGGGTTGTAATACCTACTTTAACTTCTTGTGATACACCCTTCTGAGGTGACAGGTTTGCTCGGGCATTTTTTTTACCATAACCTTGGTCTGTGACTGCCATATAACTTGTCCCTAATTGAAATGTATTTTGATTTATTGGTTAAAACCAGGACTTGGTTACTGAACAGTGTTGCACAATGCACTTCTTGATCTCAGTATCCCAGTCATAAAATTTACATGTGAGTAGTAGTTAGGGTTCTTGGGTTGAAAAAATGGTGTCTATCATTATTATTTTTATTTGTACTTTTTTTATCATGGGGGAACTTAAAGGCCTAATGAAAATTTCAGTCCCATTGTGCTACTGTGGGAAAAAACACACAGTTGGAGACAGTTCCTGTGCTGAGGGCTTTGCAGTCCAAATTGACAAGATGGGGAAAAAACAAAACAGGTAACAGGTGAGATATGATGTGATTTTCTGCTGGTCAGTTTCTGAGCCTGCACCACAGGGAGTCTCCTGAGTTGTAGTTCAGTGCCTGTCTGCTGGAACACTGTAGCAGGACTACACCCCCGGCGAGTCATGATGCCCCCTGGTGGCCACATGACTCCTGCCTCCACTCCAGGTCCTCGCAGCACCCTTCCTTTTCCTTTCCTGCTGTGCCTTGATGGAACTATTATGGTGTTAAGGGAGGCTGCCCCAGGGTCCTAGAGCGAGCCCGTGTTCACTTTGGCCAGCTGGTACCTCTTGTACCCAGCTGGCCCCAGTTTTGCCCCTTTGGCAATTAAGTTATGGTCCTCCTGGCTGTATCAGTACCTCAAAGCACCAGCTGCCTTATAGGCTATATTCATGGTTTCTGTCCTCCCCTGTAGCTACATTCATGCCTCAGAGATGTTACTCCATGTTCATTCTGGGTTCCTTGGTCCCAGTGCAGCTTTTGGCCCTTGGGTCCTGAACCTTTGTTCATGTCTCAGCCTTCCTAGCCTGGGCCTTTTATTCTGGCTGTGTCCCTCATCCTATATCCACTGCCCCAGACCTTGGCTCCTGGCCCCCTGCCACATTTTGCACTCATGTGCTCTGGGCCCCTGATCCCACCCTCATGCTCTGGGCCCCTGGCCCCAGTCTCGTGCTCTGGCTCCTGGCCTCAGTCTTGTTCTCTAGGCCAGACCTCATCCCTCAAGGTCTTCAACCCTAGGCCAGGCTGTTCTCACTGTATCAGCCTCAGCCCTCTGTGTCCCTGACCCCAGGCTAGACTGCTCATGGTGTATGAGCCTCAGCTCCCTGGATCCCTGAACCCAGGCTAGGCTGCCTGTCACAGAGTGCCCCAGCAATCACCCCCCCGTGGCCTCCGCAGCTCCCCCATGTCCACAATCCGGTCCTTTGGTATCAAGCTCAAAATGTAACTCAAACACAAGCAAGCTGCTTCACAAACTAAAAGTCTTCCCCACTTGAGGTTAATGTTGCCTACAAGCCATACCTCCCTTGGAGCCCTCCCATCCCAGCTCCCTTGGGTAGCTTGGGTGCCTGCCCATCTGTCTCCAGCAGCCCTTCTCTCTGGAAGCTCCTCTCCCTGAAGCATGCAGGGCTTGGACTTAGGCACTGTGTTTATGTTCCCCTTCCTGCCAGGTGGCTCCCCCGCAACACATGGGGCTTCCACTTGGGCTCGATGACCAGCCTGCTCTCCACTGCTGCAACAGCCAGCTTCTCTCCCCTCTTAAAATGACAAGGGCCCCAGGCCCTGTTACAATCTTGCTACTTTTCAAACTGCCTCACTTGGTTCTTGTCCCACTGCTTGATGTTTCATAAACCATATTCTATCTCAGGGAGAACTGGTCAGTCAGAAGATTATGGTCTCTTTCAAATGGGATCTTCATCCTTGCCACGTGTGAACATTCTGAGTCATAAATATTATTTTATTTCCTCATCCAGATAGTGCAGCAGAACTGAAACTTGTCATATCTCATTTCCAATGTCAGAGATACCAAGTATATTTCTGAATCTGCTTGTTCATTTCTGAGCAATCATATCCTAGATATTAAATGTCAGGAATGCAAGTGATGTAAATGCCATGCTGCTTTTGGTTGCTGTTGTCGTAACGTTCTTACAGAATGTTATTTAACTTTCTGCTTTTTATCCCCCTTTTAGCCGCATATATTTTAGTTCGTACAGATTTCACAGGTTATATCCTTTAAAGAGTTTCCAGAGCTGAAGTCTTTCTCTGCTGCCAATAGCAAAGATGGTTACTACACATTTGCAAAAATATGGTTACTTCATTCCAGTTTTGAAACTACAGTCATCCAGAAACCAGCTCTACTTTGTTTTTATTTAGGTATGAAAACACAGTTTTCACTGTCTCCCCTTGCAGGTTGAATCCAAGGTGTAACGATGCAGTCAGGTGCTTCGGGCAACTGCCACACAGAGGGGCAGCAGTAACTTCTGGTTAGTATTGCCACTGGCCAGGATTCTGTGAGAGCAGGCCTCTTTTTTGGTCATCCCTCCCCATATCAGAAACCAGGGCAACTGCCTCAGTTGTCCTGTCCTAGTTACAGCACTGGGTTAAATTAGTTTGTTCTGTTGGTGTTACTGGACTGCAGATTTGTTTGGCCTTCTAACATAGGCTTTCTTCAATTATGCTCTGTTTTTCTTTTTCTCATCATAAATTTAGGGTCTCTACTACTCTCAGTTGTGAGGTATTATATAAGTACAGTCCAGGGTAAACAGCTCTGTGGTTAATTCTTCTATAAGTAAAATTCTAGCAGTATTCAATGCAGGCTTTCTTAGATACGGTACCCATAAAAGCACATAAAAGACCATCACCATTGTGGCAAAAAAGCCCTGCAGCTTTTTATGAAAACAGTACAAAGATTTTAATGAAAGAACTAAGATGCAAATGGAAAGAATATGATCTAAAAAATTTGGGGGCTGAGTTGCACCAATATGGTAAACACATGAATTTTAAGAGTGATTGTTGTCTCTTGTTATAGGTCTGTACCATTCCTAACTATCTTAGTCTAAATGGACACTGGAGAACTGCAAATACTAGGCATTTTTGGATGCTACAGTAAAAGGACCCATAACAGTAGAGAGAGAATAACATACTATAGGGTTAAATCATTGTTACATTCAAGATTCATTTTCCTACTACCCTACTTCCAGGCTACCAAACATACTTCAGTTGGCCTCCACATCACAAGTCATCAGAAATTAAAACTAGGCTATGAGAGTGAGTTACATATTTGAGCAATGCCTCTTTGAAGAAGTAAAATAATGGACAGCACAAGTAACTGGACAAGTATTAGAGACCACTGGAATACAAATTGAATTTCACATTCACACATATATGAACAATATTATATACCTATCAAAGGACTTGAAAATACGCAACACAAAAAAATTACAAATTTGAACCACCTTCCACTAAACTAAAACAAAAGGCAGATGGATGATCAAGATCCACAATCATGAAATGTAAATAATAGTTCAGCAGCAATCAGGTGCTCTCCTAGCTTATTTTGACAAAACCAAGGTACTTACAGTCTAAGTGACTATGCCTGATCCCTTCCACATCTTCAGCATGAATGAAGTGGTAGCATCTCTTCCCTACGATATCTACAGGGGTCAGATCCATGTAATCACTAATCCTAAAAAGGAAAAATACAGCCTATAATTTATGAAGGGAAAAATATAGGAACTGTCAAATTACTTAGAAACTGAAATCTGCAAAAACATTTTTCATTCCTGCAGACAAATAATGTAGTCACCACTATTTATTTGAGTGGAATATCTGTATAAACAAGATACATCCTTTAAAACAGAACTGTTTTTAAAGAAACCTGCTGAAATCAGTTAATTCATTTAAATAAATGAAAAGTAAAGCTTCAGAGCACTTTCCCTCATAGAAGAAACACAGAGACAATATAATTCTATGAAATTACAAAGCATCAGCAACAATTCAAAATCCTCATTAAAAGACCAAGATAATTCAAGGTTACATAATAAAATAAAAACATGTTATGTTTATACCAGATGATTAGAGACACCTTTCATTTCAACAGATTGGTCTTCTATTGGGTATATTCATGAAAAAGCTCTTCAACAGTTTCTTGGCACAAAGTCCAAACTGACATTTCAAGGGATATAATTTAAATGCTGAGACATACAGATGCCTCGGGGTGTTATCTTTTTTAGTCTTATTCATTTGGGAGCTCAGCTTTCACTCCTGGCCCTTTCAACTGGGACTTTGTGCTTTATTCCACACAAACTTTTAAACCCTTTCAGCAGCTCTTCCTGGTCTGCGCTCTAGAGTGTGTGTGTGTGTGTGTGTGTGTGTGTGTGTGTGTGTACGCATGCATGCGTGTGCGTGTGTATCCATCATTGATTGTCCAGATGTCAATGTCCTCAGGCACCAGTACAGAAAAATATAACAGAAATGGAGAAACCTGTCAGGTGAACCGTTTACACAAACATTTGATAAACTGCTTTTTGTTGTAAGGATATATTTTAGCAGTAGAAACAATTTTTAGGGTTCAAAATACAAATTATGTGTAGGGCTAAACCTCTTCAAAACTACAAAGTATTACCATCACCCTCCATTTAATGAAGTTTTAAGACGTCACTGAGTTCTTGAAATAATCAGAGTGCCACCCAAATCATTGGCAGGAGGCAAGGTTTCAACAGAAATTGAACCATGTGATTCTCAGAGTTTCCCTGGAAGCTCACAAAGCAAATCAGGAGCTTGGACATTGACTGGGAGAACTATGTGTTTCAGAGAAACAGGAAATAAACAGGAACAGAAAAGCTGAGAAACAGGAACAGAAAAGCTGAGGAAGAAGGTAGCATTAGCCACAGCAATCCTGGCAGCATGGCCTTGGGGGTGGGGGGAAGGTTAAAAGAGAAAGCTTTGGGCTAGATGCAGCCTGAAAAAAAGGCTTGGAGCCATGAGCACAGAAGTGTCTCCTGCTGTTTGATTCTTCTTGTGTTCAGGAAACCAGGAGATAGTGCGTTCTTGGGGTTGTGTTGGTTTTTTTGTTGGTTTTTTTTTTTTTTGGGGGGGCGGTATTGGTACATAAACAAGAATACATCAAGATATTTGATTCCACCATCAATTTCTTCTCCTAACAGAAACAACCTGCAGGGCCCACTAAGGTCAACAGGATTAGTAATAATATTTTTTCCCCAAAAATGTTTTTTCTGTAAAACTAGAGATCCTAGAATTTAAGTTTACAAGGCAAAGAGCTTCATAAGAGAGATATCAAGGATGTTCAGTAATAGTACCGGTTAAGAATCAAACAGATGCCCTCAAAATGCAAATGATTTTTTTCCCCAAAGTCTATAGCTGAGCTTATGAATTGAGTGTTCATTTTAAAGTTCACTGAACCTTCACAGTGAAGATCTGGCATTTTTAGAATGGGGGTGGAATAAACATATAACAGCAAACTGGTAAATTACTCATCAGTTTCTCACTGTCTGGAGCAATCCCTGGACTACCTGTGGCTGTGTTAGAGCCCAGGGGTAGGTTGCTCAGAAAGGGCTGTACATACTTCCCATTAGCCACCATGCCATGGTCCATTGTATTATATCAGCTATATTATACCATATGATCCTACCAATCCTCTCACTAATTTGGTGCCCACCCCTTTAGAACATGAAGCTTGGGACACCCGTCCTTACTGCTGGGAAGATTTTTCCACTTCTGATCAAAAGCAAAAGGTTTTTTATGACTTACAGGCAACACCTATTTATTTTCTCTTTGCATAGGCTAGTTATTTTCTTCCAGACTAGTTATGTTTTTTAATCTAGTCAGTATGTAAATTACCCAGTGGCAGAGGATGCTTGGTATCATTTTCCCCTGTGTCTGTGTGAACAAACTATGAGTTGATTTACCGTATTTACTTGAATGAAAGATGACTCTGGTTATAAGACAGATCCCCAATAATTGGGTTCTATATATGGAAAATGTATAAATTGGCTGCAATTTTCCAGGTATAGAATCTAATTATTGGAGGTTTGTCTTGAACATATTCCCTTCCACTGCTACAGCAGGGAAAATAAATGTAGGTGGTCATGCAGCCCCTTTGCTCTCTGCTTACTCCCAAATTTTTCCCCTAGCAGACCCTTCTCTCTTTCCTTACTCTCAGACCCTACTTCCCCTGAGCACATGGAAGTGAGGAACAAATTTGAAAACAATAACCTTGAAAGTAAACAAGGCTGTAGCAATTTGCATATAATACCTATGGATTTAGCTTATCCAGAATTGATACATATTACCCATTTCTGGAAACTGCTGCAAGTTTTAGTACAGGTACTCCATAATCACACTTTTGGGCAGTACTTTGGCATCTACTTATACAATACAAACCCTACTTGAAATTAGTCCAAAGGCAAAGGCTTATGATTTACTGCATAGTTTATTGGGCTGGGCCCCAGCAGAGTCAACAGCATTTAAAGCCATGGTGACCCCAGAGCTCAGCACCACTCAGCATGTGTGTATACTCCAGATACTCCCCGCAAAGGATCTATGTGCAAATTAGCCCCCTAGTTATGTCTGCAACTGGGTGTTCTTGTCACAAGTCCTGGCATCCTTACAAAATTTATATGCAGATGAAGCACAGGACAACCTGATCTGAATTCAACTCATGAAAGGCTGAGAGAGGTGGTGACAGAGGGATTCTGGATGAACTGTTTGGGATCCCATTTGGGGATATTGGCCAGGCATTTAAGGCCAGTGAAGTAACAAGGATCATTGGAAATGGAAAAGAAAGGGACAGTTCAGCCACGGGAGTGAAGAGGAAGTAAAAATGTATGCATTGTCATGGCTTACTGTGACTTAATACAGAGTCAGTGGTGAGGAGGACTGTATTTAAGGGGCACTACCATATGTCTTATTTAAATGGGTTATATTAATTTATCTTTGTGGTAGGTTCCAGGGAAACACCATGTGTCTGGATCCATGAAGGCAGTTTTCCCTAAGTGGTCCTGGGGATAACTGTTCTTCTGGTGTGGTTTAGTACCTGCTGAGGTGTTGGGGCTTCAAGCCCACTTTATGGAAATGAGAAGCTCCTCCCTAACTTGCTTCTGCAGCCTTATGGCTGACAGCAGGTGAAACTTGGGGGCAACCAAACCCCAAGTCTCCAGGGTTGGGCCTGCATGTAGGATGCCTGCCAAAAGATCTTGGAAATTTCTGAAGCCCCTGGTGGGGTGGAGGACGTTTGCCAGTTGTAGGGCCACTTATGGTTCTGGACTGACTTGTGGATTTGGACTCAATTTGGCTGATTTGGCTTGGAACATGGCATTTTTGGCACCAAGGGGAGAGTATAAAGACTGACTCTGGACCTCCCAGTGCCAGCCTGGTATTGCAGTACCTCCAGGCCTGGTTTCTATTCCTTGTGGAGGGACCACCCACCCATTTTTTTTTTAAGGATCAAAAGGTTCCCATTAGCATGTTTGCCCAATGTGGGCCATGTGTTTTATAGTTATGTTTAGTGTTGGCTGCATTTAATCCACTTCATGGATGGTTTCCACTGCTGAGCACATGCTGCTTTTGGCAGCAGTTTAATGGTAGACAATATATTTAGTGAGATTTCCTAGTATGAGATTATAAAATGGGGTTTTTTCCCCATGATAATTGGGGAGGCACTCATCTTATACTTGAGTAAATATGGTAATCCCTGGTTCAATAATCCCTCCCCATTTGGGTTGGCACTTGGGCGTGTCTACAATATAAGGCATGTATGTAAGATGCAAAAATATTTGCCTAAGTAGTTTCCTGATTAAGAACAGATTTAAGTGTGTGCTTCAAAATTGCTAAACTAGGGTCTTGTGTTTTGAATCAGAGAGGTAAAGCCCAATTTGTTCTTGAAACTAAGCAAGGCATGATGGGGTCACCAGAAACCATCAAAACCAATGGAAGTCTTGCCTTTAGCTTTAGTGGAAGATGGATTAAGTCCCTAGTTTGAATTTAATTTGGACCTGAGAGGTGGGAATGTTTTTTGGTCAGGAAAACATCTGCTACTTATGCTTGCTGTAGGGACCGCTTGCATTTGTATTGATTTTGAACTTAGTAATGTCTATAATAAGGTTATAGCCAAAGTAATATTGTTGGAAACATATCATTTCCCACAGAATTGTCAGAGCCCTTCTCAATGGCATAACTGTGATCAAGAGTGGAGACTTTCTTGCTGCCTTGTAGTTTAGTAATTGAATAAAATAGTTCAGTATTTTCTGCTGCAATGGGTTAGTTAGGCATATGAACAGAGTTGTAAAGCAACGACAGATCCACTTACCACAACAGAAAGCTCTGAGGATTAAGATAATAGTAAAACCTCTATTTCCAGCATATAGAAACAATTAGAAGACCTCTTGAAGACCTCTAGCAACTGTATGGTTTGGGCAGGAAGCTGAACTGTAACAGGAAGAATAGTTCTAGAGTCCAAGACTCTTCCTCAGTTTTCTATCTGTTGATAATCTGTTCAGATGCAGCTTCATTAGAAGCTGTAGAAAACCTCCATTTGTAATATATTTATTAGAGCTTGCTGAACAATCAGTGCTTAAAAATGCCAACATTCAGTTTGTGCTGCAGAATTTAGAGGGTCTGTAGAGAATGAAGTAGGGAACTGAAGGAAGAGAAGACAGTCTTGTAATCAGGGCAGTTGAACGCTGCCCTGGAGAAATGGACTCTATCCCTGGCTTTGCTAGAGAGTTCCTAAGCAATGGTGAGATTGTGGCCACTAACTCTGTGGTCTTAATTTTCTTGATGCCTAGCTTGACACAGCTGGGTTCTGATTTTCAGAGAGGCTGGAGTACTCACAACAGTGATTAAAACCAGTGAAAGCTGTGGAGGCTTATCATATTTAAAGAAAAACAGCTATTAGATGTCCTTAGTGAAGGGCCCAGTCACTGAGGCTCATGAAATTTGGGCCACTTTTGCAAATTTTGTCCTTATTCTATCCTTGCTTCAGTTTCTTTGCATTAATATTCTCTTATCTTACAGGGAAGCTTTGAAAAGAAGTATGTTTGTGAGGTACTTGGACACCACGGTGATGAACCCCACGAGAATAATATGAGGAAATTAATAATCCAGTGTTTTGTGCCAGGTTTAGATGGTGTGCAGTAAATAAGGGATAACTCCCCACAATGAATTGGGAAGGTAAACATATCAAGCAGTTCTTTTTACTTAGTACCATCCATACTACTCACTGGACACAATTAAAGATTATCAAAATGCACATACAGAGGCAATTTTAATTCTGCTATTTTCTAACCTGAGTGCTTGACTTATGCAATATTAACAACTTTCATTTAACTAAGACTTCTTTGTAAATAATGGTATATTAATATTGAAAGGTTAACTTACTAGTCACTCTGGGCATTAGTTTCTTCCCTTGAGCTGAACATTTGAAATGGTGCAAGTGCTAGAAAATACTATGAGTACAGTCAGTCAAATAGGGCAAGTAAACTGTGGAATCAGATCCACAAGACCTGAGTTTATAAAACAACCTAAGTAAAACACAATCAGTCCAGATTAGCCAGAAAGTTGGTTGGTTATTTTTTTACCTTAAAAAAATGCTGAAAATAAGTGTGGTTTCCCTGTCAGTCAAGGATGCCAACATGCCAAGAGACGAGATACCACAATATATCAGTCTATGATTGTTTGGAAAAAATATTTTGTTATGCAAATCTTCACAGGCACACTAAAGCTGGGATATAAATTGCACTGTTAACCCCTTGAAAAGTGGTGTTGCCTACATTATGTTGTTTAATGTCTTAATTTAAGGCCAAATCCTGAAGCACCCCAGCCACCATGGCCAACCCATTGACAAATTAAATAAAACAGCTGGTGGAGGAATGGGGGTTGATTCTGCAAGGTTTTTGGTACACTGGCCCCCTTGCACAAAGCACTTAAGTACATGCCTAGCTTTAGACATGACTTGTTCCACTGACTTCAACAGCATTGTTTACATGGCTAAAGCTCAAAGTTAAGAAAATGTTTAAGTGCTTTGCTGGATTAGAACGAGAGTGTTCAGCACCTAGAAGGCTTAAGCCCAGGTAAAGCAGGCTGCGGGCAGAAGCCAGAGGAACTGTTTGCCACAGAGGCCGTGTGTAGATGAAATGAGAGGCATGTGTGCATGACACTTTAAAGTCGCCTAAATGCTTTTGCACCTCTTTAATGGTGTCAGTGTTTGCACGTCTCAGCAGCACATTAATTCCAGCCGCTGTAGGAAACTCAGTGGCGTGAAATGCCTTAAATGATTTGGGGCGCAGCAAACTAAAACTTTTTCAAGGAGGTTTAGTTTGTTGTCCCTACAGCCACGGAGTGAAGCACCAGGCTCCGTGCAGCTCTGCGGCTCTGTAGGAAGCCCTGCCGGCAGACTGCCAGCAGCCTGGGAAAGCAGGCTCTGCCCAAAAAAACTTGTGAGCCTGCTTCCCCCTGCCCGACCCCCCCTGGAGCCTGCCTGACTGCCTGAGCTGCACAGGGACCTGGTGCTTCCCTCTATGGCTGTGGTGGCCCCTGGGACCAACCGAGCTGAGTGCCTGCAGGTGGGTGCCATCTGTGGGGGGCTGCTGCTGCTGCGGAGGGAAGCACCAACCCCCCCCACTTCCCCACCCCCAGAACCGCTCTGCCCTCCAGCAACTTGCCCTCCCCTTCCCACCAGAGAGACAGGTAAGTCAGCAGGGTGTGGGCACAACATAGGGGTTTAATCAGCCCTAAATTGAAGCGGTGTATTTTAAAACCCACCACTTCAATTTAGGGCCTCCGTTTTGTCTACACATGCCCAGAGTAAGTGAAATATGCAGATCTGCAGAAGCAAAGCCCAACATTCAGGAAGCATCATGGCACGTATGCTACTTTGGCCTGTAGTCTGTACTAATAAGTAGGGGTCTACTTAATTTGTGGTTTTGCAGTTTTCACAGAAACCAAGGAAAACAGCTTTGTCTATGATCACCAGGAAATAGTGCACTGGCTGCAATTACCTGCAAAAATTGACCTTAAAAAAGTGTGTAATCACTGCACCTATAGATTACGTGATTGGAAGTTACTATCTGCTAGTGATGTAGACTAAGTGAAGGTGCCAGTCAGTGAAGTAAAAATGTTTCAGCACCATTTTTAAAAAGTTAAAAGTGCCCTCTACCAATCAGCAGTGAGGGGCAAGGCCACTGGGAAATGCCCGCAAAAATCGGCATTTAGTGTCATGACCAAGCCATGAAAATTGCATTGTCTCACCGCAAGTTAAGTAGATCCCTTAGTAATAAGTGTGGCTTTGCAAGGCCACGTTACTCTTTTGGCTATTAGCTCTTCCAGATGCTTAGCAATCTCTGCAGTTTAATTCTCCATGAGTAAAGCTCCTTAGACAAGCTTTGATTCTTCCTCAACACTGGGCCTTTTAGCTGTTGGCCGAACATAGGTTCTGAGCATTAACAATTCATGCCATAGTCAATAGGAGCAGAGCCATTAGCTCGGTACCTAAGACAATGACCAGTACCATTACTGGTACCATTTTCATTTGGTGACTTAATGGGGATTTAAACTTCTAATTTAGGCATAGGCAACTGGTAGGAGAGCCACGGGGGTGCACATGCTGCTCCTGACAGGGTCAGTGCCCCCCAATGGCCTACACTGATGCTGTCAGTAGGGCTGGTGCCCCCCTTAACAGGGCCACTGCCGTCAGTGGCTTCTGTTGGTGCCCCCCCAGATTCAGGAGGCACCAGTCACTCATGAATTTAGGTATCCAGTTTTTGAAAAATCTGACCAAAGCTTCTGGATGTTCTGAAGTTTATATGGTAAAAACTGAAACCTAAAAACTGAAACTCTCCCCAGAATCTGGATAGTAAATGTTTTTGTGTGAGCTTTTTAAGGTTCTGCTTTTATAGCACTCAAAAGTTAGAACCCACTTAGCATATGTACATGCTTACTCACTATGGTGGGGTTGGTGAACCCACAGTGCATGTGCTTCATGTGGCATGGGCAGCGCTGTGTATGGCAGGTGAGCCCTGGATACTCAGTCCAGGGAGGCACCAGAATAGAGGGAGGTTTGAGCCTTGTGGAGTAGAGTGGAGACAGGGTGTGCTAAGACCTAGGTTAGGCCTTCCCTATCACTGATACAATTGCCAAATTCAGGGCTTTTGATTCACTCACAGTATAAACTTGTGGTGACTGTGCAGGGATAGATTAACTTGGTAGCAACACCTATTGATTGTAACACCTCTCTTGCAGCAACATCCTGCCCCTGAATGCACGTCATGCAGCTGGCAGCTCGAGATGCATAAACCCCTCAAAGGTGCAGTTTCCAGCTAGGGGTGATAGAAACTCCTCCTGTTTCCCTCAGCCCCAATAACAGAGAGATTGTCTCCAGATCATATAGCCATGGAGGCAGTGGTGGCAAAGAGATGGTCCCCAGCTGCTCATTCAGGGGATGGGGCATGCTCTCCTTGCCCTCACCATACCTGCAGATGGCCAGGGGTTGTGCTTAACAGCCTCTACCAGTTCCTGGCATGGAAAGGACAGGCTGTCTTTGACAGCCACTGCTCCAGGAGAGATGTTTAGTGGATTGGGGCAGCAATGACTGTAACAGCCTGCAGCTGTATTCCCCATGGGCTTTCACAGATCCAGCCATTGTCCATCCTTCTCCTACAAAGATGCTCCTATTTGAAACAGAAACTTTTGGGGGGTGGATCTGCCATCTTTGTAGCACTACAGACTGAATGCATGCATATTTGCTTTCAGTAGCACTGTACGGGCATATATAGGACTACAAAAGTAATGCATGTCCAAGGCCGTTAGTTTTGCATGTATACCAAGTATTATTTGATGGACTAGACAGTACATAAAAGGCAATATGCTCAGCATTCAGGAATACATTTAGAGTAGAAGTCATTTAAGAACATTTAAGTGAGTGAGAGGAAGTGGATGATGATTGCACCTAAAAATCAGCCAATTTATTTAATCCCTAATTATGGATATAAGTAACTCATACAGGCACCATGCTGTTTAAATACAAGTCCCCCCTTTTTATATTTATTTAGGTGAAAAACTGGCAATTGGGAAGATTTAAAAAAAATCATAGATAAATGAAACCCTGTTGCAAGTCTCGCTATACAACAGTAGCAGCCTTAGGGGAGGACAATCAGGCAACTGTCTGGGGCCCCACACTTTATAAAAATAAACATTAATTACACTGAATATTTGTAGTATTAATATTGTATTAAGATACTTTCATTGAAGTTTCATGGACAGGGCAAAGTGAAATTGAAATTGAAAATGTCCAACTTGCTTATAGGTCATCAAAATTAAGCCGCTAAGGGGCCATGAACGACTCTCTTGTCCAGGGCTCCAGCAACCCTAAGGCCACCACTGTGTACAATAATGTGCTAATTCTTTAGAAATGCCCAATGTTAGCTAACTGAATCATTTATCACTGAATGAAAACATAACTATGCACCTGCTTCTACTCTGGGAATGAGGGAGACTCAGGCAGGCTATATACAACACTTAATAATGTCATGCCTGCATCCTGCTGTTCCAAACAGGCAGCCACTAAAATCCCTGGAAGTCTAGAAGTAGACATCTTACAAGCACTGAGCTCATAGTATACTATGTAAACCTCTCTCCCCTTGAGGTGGCAATACTTGTGCTTCATACTTCACTGCAGGTTGCTGCTAACATCCCTATAGTTTCATAAATAGTGCTTACTGTTGCCCCTGCCTCCCCATGTTTCTACGTGTCTTTGTAAATAAATTTAAAGCAGTGCTGCTCCTGCTGCAAAACCGGGAGAGCCTCTTCAGGCACTGTCTGGCCAACCTGGTAAGGAGGGCTATCAGTAGGGGTAGACAGTTATTTCAGGCAGAGGGCTGCTTAACAAGTTTTAGCAAGCTATCAGGGGCCACATGTGTAGCCCCGCCCCTTGACAGTTGCCCTATCCCCTGGTTGTCACATTGGGATCAGAAGTCCTGCCCTCTAACCCCTGACCTTTGCCACCAGAAGTCCCTCCCCTTGCTGCTCCCCCCCGCCCAAATACTCTTTTTGGGAGGGGAGGTTGCCATCTTAGAACCAGAAAAAAACCAAATCATACATTAGAAGTCAAACACCTACTATATTTTAATTTTGTTACAAAAATATCTGTCATAAATTGTGATTCTTTACTGTATATAGAAGAGATTGCATAATAACTCAAAAATGAAGTGTCATTCTTATATTGTGTGTGTGGTGGGGTGTGGGAGTGTCTGGGGGGGGTTTAGAGGGTATGGCTGTGTAGGGGGACATAGGGTATGTTGGGGTGTATGTATATGTTGATGGGGGTTGTGAGAGCAGGGTGTGGGTATAAGGGTATGGGGTGTAGGGACCCCCACATGCTTCCCCCATGGCATGCAGCCCCTGTGGCTTGGCAGCAGTAGCAGGTGGGGAGGTCAGGTTGCTCGTGCCTGGCCAGGTGCAGCTCCGGCCAGCGCTGCGTGGGGGGAGGGAACAGAGCCTGCTATATCTGGACCACAGTCCAGAGCCCCAGCACTCACAGCAGGAGAAGTCCCACACTGGAGCCTGTTGCTTCCCCTGCACTTTGCTGCCCAGGTCCCTGCACTCTGCCAGGAGTGGAGGGAGCCTTGTCCCATGCTTCCCTGCGGAGTCCAGTGTGGGGCTTCCCCACTGCAAGTGTGAAGCTGCAAGCGTGCAGTGTAGAGCCCAATGATAGGGCAGACTCCACTCCCTCCCCCATGCAGCACTGGCCACAGCCGTGTCCCACCAGGTGCGAGTTCCAGGCACAAGGACTCTGACCTCTCCACCTGCTGCTGTTGCCAACAGTGGGGGCTGCACTCCATGGGGGGGATATGTAGGGGGTCCCTATACCCCCCCACCCACATCCTGCCCAGCTGAGCTCCATGCTCCCACTGCCCCTCTGGGTGCAGGCTCTGTGCTGCGTCTCCACCTCCATCCAGCTGCAACTCTACCCCCTGAACCACCCCACTGCTTCCCTACCTGCTACCCCAAGTAAGCAGGTTCCAGCTGCAGCCCCGCCCAGAAGCTGCTGGCTCAGCAGGGCCCTTCTGCCCAAGAGAGTGGAAGGCCCAATAGGGTATGCTGGGGGAGTTGTACACGTGGGCACCTCATTCCCAGCCTGCAGGCTGATCCATGGGGAACTGGGATCAAAACCCTCCAGCAACAGAGCACATAGTCCAGAGGGGAAGGACTTGAAGAAAGAACTTAAACTCTGGGAAAGGGCCAGAAAATGACAGGACTACAACAAGTGGTATGAAAGGGGAGCAAGTAGGTCACAATGCAAAATACATCCAAAGCATATACACAAATGCAAGAAGTATGAGGAATAAACAAAAAAAGCTAGAAGCTGCAGCTTGTGAAAATAACTAAGATCTGATTGGCATTTCAGAGACCTGGTGGGACAGCTCTTATGACTGAAATGTGAATATTGATGGTTACACTCTACTTCAGAAGAACAGTGTTGGGAGAAAAGATGGTGGTGCTGCCTTGCATGTCAAAAACACATACACTTGTTCCCTGGTTCAGGAGGAGGAAGAGAGCAAAGCAGAATGCATTTGGGTGAAGATAAAAGGTGAAAGATGCTACTCTAATATAATGGTGGGGATTTATTATAGGCCATCAGATCAGGAAGAAGAGATGGATGAGGCACATTTCAAGCAGGTGACAAGTTTATTCAAAAGCTATGGGATAGTACTGATGGGAGACTGCAATTTCCCAGATACCTGCTGGAAAAAACAATGCAGCCAAACATAAAATTTCACGCCAGTGCCTAGCTTGTGTGGAGGACAACTTTCTTTTCTAGAAAGTGGAAGCTACAACTAGGTGATCATCTATCTTGGATCTTGTCCTCACCAATTACAACCTTCACCAACTGGTGGAGGATGTAAAGATGATGGGCAACTTGGAAGGAAACGATCACGATATGATCAAGGAGTTAATAGGTATGGTGTCACGGGAGGATAGAGCGAAGGATAAAGGCACCCAGAAGGGCTGGGAGATTCTAATGGGCACTGTACTGGAAGCCCAACAAGAAACTGTCTTGACATGATGAAAGTATATGAAGAATGGAAGAGATGAATATAGCTGCAGAAAAAGCTTTTAAAATGCCTCAAATGCAAAAGGAAACCATATACACAATAGAAGAATGGTCACTCAGAAAGCCTAGCAGGAAATAGGCAAAATCAGGACAGTAAAGATAAAGAACGAGCCACACCTGGCAAAGAAGGGGCAGTATGCTGATTTGGGATGAAAATGAATCAACCATCCTATTAACCAAAGGGGGAATCCTTCTCAACCATGTCAGAATAGCAGGAGGTTTTGAGAGAGCCTGTCCTGGGCCTGGTGCTGTTCAGCAACATGTTTATTGATGATATGGGTACTGACATAGAAAACTTCTTGAGCAAGTTTGCAGATGACAGGAAACTGGGGAGGACTGTGAACATGTTGGAGGATACAAACTCAATTCAGAAGGATCTTGATTGGAAAGGCAGGCTAGAGATAACAGGATGAAGTTCAATGTGGACATATACAAGGTGCTACACCTTGGGAGGAATAATCAAAAAGCCAAATATAAAATGGATGACACCTGGCTATATGGCAGAACTATGGAGAAGGACTTGGAAGTCTTCATAGACCGCACACTCAATATAAGTCTGCAGTGTGATGCAGCCACATAAAAGACAAATGTAGTTTTGGAATACATCAACAGAAGCATTAGGTGCAAGATATGGGAGGTAATAATGCATCTCTACTCAGCACTAGTTAGGACTCATCTGGAGTACTGAGTGCAGTTCTAGGCTGCACATTTTAAAAAGGATGTGGAGAAGTTAGAGAGGGTCCCAAGGTGGGCAACAAAAATGAGCAAGGGCTTGGAAAGCAGGTCATATGAGGGGAGGCTGAAGGAGCTAGGCATGTTCAGCTTGCAAAAAAGGTGCTTAAGAATTGACATGATAGTAGTCTTCAAATACTTGAAGGGCTGACATAAAGAAGAGGGAAAGTACCTTTTCTCTCCTGCTGTAGAGGAGAATGTAGACCAATGGCTTAAAGTTGTAGCAAACTAAGTTTAGATTGGATATCAGGAAAAACCTCTTCATTGTTAGAATAGTGAGGCAGTGGAACAGACTGCCTAAGGAAGCTGTGGATTCTCCATCACTGGAGGTGTTCAAGAAGTGGCTGGACAGCCACTGGTCGTGGATGATCTAGGCAAAGCTATGCCAGTGTTCTAATATGGGTATACCCCATGCTTCTGGGCTCTTCTGGTTGCCCCTACCCCCTCTTTCTGCTAGATGTTTCAGGGTGTTATTAAGCTTTCTTCAGAGACATTGGGTTTTAGCTACAGCCAGGTCTGGGAACTTTGATTGGTGTGTGCCACAACTCCTGCTGGGAGCAAAGGCAGAGATACCTGGCTCGAGGGTCTTGCCCCTCTTCTCAGGGTCAGGTCACTCACCATATATGGGGTCAGGAATTTTATACCATAGTCAGACTGGTATGGACTGTGGGGTTTTTTGTCTTCCTCTGTAGCAGAGGGCATGGCCTTCTACCTGGGATCTCTTGAGTGTGTATTAACCACATTTCACAGAAGCAGTACATTGACTGCCATAGTTACCCTGCTTTACCTGTGGCAGTTTAGGTGTTAAATCTGTGTTGTGTTAGAGTTGATGGTACTCTTATTTAGAGTTGATTATAGGATGGCTTGAATAGGGATGATTCTGCTTCAGTTAGGAGCCTGGACTAGATGACCTCTGGAAGTCCCCTCCAGCCTTATTTCTCTATGATTCTCTGAAACATTACTTCTTTCTGTATTTGGTCTCAATAACTGACTGTCCTACTGACCAGATAACTTGCCAATGGACTCCCAATGCCTAGAAATAATGTTTTCACTTCCTACCTCCAACACAAATAACAGGACCTTTGCCTAACATCTGTTGTGGTACCACAGACGCACTTGTCCATCATTTCCTGATAACTCTCCGAAGAATGTTTTTGTTGTGCTAGTAAGCTAATAGTCTCACAGTGAAATGAAGAGTGCTCCTTTTGACTAGTGAGCCTCTTCTCTAGACTCCCATGAAGGGACACAATGTAGCTTGTTTCATCATTAATTAAATGATACCATATGTATTCTGTGCCCTAACATTTAAAATAAACCACATAACAATAGAAAAAAAGTTTCTTTATAACTTTTTCTCTACCTTCATCTCATGATAAAAATAACCAGCTCATCATGGGGGTTTTCCTAAGGACTAATGACCCACTCTGTGTCACTGGCTATCACCGCTCCCAGGTGGTCACCAATCCTCGGTATTCAGTATGTGATCTATCTGATCTATCTATCTGAAACTTTTCAAAGGTGCCTTTCACAGGAATCTGTTATATTGCTATGATGGTACAGGGATGCTGGAAGGTTTGGAAAAAGAAATGTTTAGTTTTTTTAAAAACAATTTACAGCTCATAAAAATGCCAAATTGATGGCAGTGGATGATGATTAAATCTTCCAACACTGCCCAACCAATTCATCTTAAAGCTGACCCAAAAAGATAGGTCATTTTCCAATCCATTCAATTCTAGGCTTCTTTGTTGAGGCTGCCAACAAAGGTACCAGTAAATGGAGGTGATTTTGTGAAGAGGAGACCTATTCATTAGGAACTGGACTGATACCAACAACTCATTTCACAGAGGCCACTGAAGAGCTGTCAGATGGTAACAACTTTCCTTCACTATCAAGGTAGGTCAGATTTAAGCCACTGACTAAAGCAAAAGGTTGCATCTGTATCCTATTATTAATCCCATGAACTATATCGGCTAACTGCTAGATTACACTACCTAATTTAGAAGTTAGTTCAGTTGAATCACAGGCAGAAAGGCATTCTAATCCTAATTTTACCATTAACTCTTTATGCAACCTTCAGCAAGTCATTTGCTGTGGATGATATCTTTTACTGAGTGTATTACATGGTTAGAATAGACTTAAACAAGGTTTGGGGTATCACAGTACTCTTCTTCAGGTCTCAGTCTTTCTGTGGCTCAATCTTTCCCACCTAAAAAAAAGGAGGGAAAATATTTCCAATCCTTGTTAAATGCTTTGTAAAGCACTATACTATTATTATAGTAAGACAGTTATAAAAACTGACAGTAAAAGATAACTTCATAACTGAAACAAAAATTTATTCTGATAGGCTTAAAGCTCTGATCCCACAAAACACTTCCGTATAAGCTTAAATCTGTCCTCCTTTAGGAAAACGTTTAAATATGTGCTTACAAGCTGTATGGAATAGACATAATTGTGGAATTACTGGCTAAGTTAGAAAATTCTCTCTTTCATTATGGTGTGCCATTATTGCTGTAATGTGAAAATGTTGGCAACGCAATGGCATTAATAGGGTGGGGCAAAAAGGGCAACTGCCTTGGGTGCTGGACTGGGGCTGAGGCAAAAAAAGGGGCTGCTGCTGCAATTGCAATCCTGGCAGCAACCAGCAGTCTCTGTCGTCTCTGCGCCTTGGGTGCCCAGCTGTGTCCCTGGGCTGTTGTGGCAATATAACTTGCAGTTCTTCCTGTCAATGGATTTCTACGGTTTTCTCTACCTCCTCTCCCCCTACCCAGCTTTTCTTCTATGTCTTAGGCCAAGGGTTGTCAACCAGGGATATGCGTACCCCTAGGAGTACTTGGAAAGGCCCTAGGGGTATGTGGCAGTGGTGCGAAGAAGTGGGGGCACTTCTGGTTTCATCACCAGCACTTCTGATTTTGCCGCTGCATATGGGGGACCCCCTCTCCACTCATCGATCAGCTGCTGGGGGACCCTCCCCTGCCTCCAGTCATCAACTGGCCTGAGGACTCCCTGCTTCTTGACCAGCCACCGGGGATACACCAACCAAAAAAGGTGGAAAACCAAAGTCCTTCTGGTATGTATTATAAGCAACTCCTTTGCCAGACCTGCTGTCTTTCTCTTTTCCACTGGTGCTCCACTGAACCCTATTTCCAGGTGACCACTCCACCTGATTTGTTTGAACCCCAATTCTATAGATTTCACAAGACACTTCTTCCACCTCTCTTAAGCACTTATCTCCAGCTCAATTCTCATTCAACCTGACACCCAGCCCATGTTCCCGATCCACTTCTCCATTTCCTATATGTCTCTATCCAATCCCCACACCATCTCCTACTTACGCATCTATTTACCCTGCTAATCTGCTCTTTCCAGTCCATCCTGGCAGTCAAGTCTTTCATTCCAATAAACACTGAGATGGAATCTCAGATAAAATGCTATCGCTGCAAATTAAGTTGGAAATGGGATGTCTCAAGTTCACTTTTTTCTTTTAGAAAAAGTAAAAACATCTACAAGGTTGTCATGTTAACTTAAAAATTGCCATAGTAGTAATCATGATCATGAATTTTGTGTTCCCATATATGGTCAGAAAAACAGTGCAGACCACAAATGCAGAGTATCCATGCAACACTGAAAAACAAGAGCTGAACTGCTGTACCTATTTTCACAGTAGATGATATTGAGGTCCATATTTACGCGAGTAACAAACATGTGGCAGTCGATTCTGACTTCATTGATCGTAGGAGGTGGCAAAGCATGAGCAACAACTACAAGCCCCATGATTTGGCTGGGGACTGTCCTCCCATGGGACAGTGACACTCTGAGACGTAATCGGCCTGTTATATGAATCACCTGCAAAATAAACACAATGAAAGAAATCCCAGTCAATTCATGGTACTACTGTGGCATCATTTTATTTAAAGGGCAGCGTTATTATTCTAAAGAACTCAACTCATCCAAAAATCATATTTAGTAACATCCAAGATTAATATTAAGCTTATTAGTATTGGCTGCCAAAATGTCCTAAATGTTCTTATGGCAAGAAAGAAGAAAAGAACATAATAACCAAATGTTTCACATTTATCAAATCCAAAACTCAAAACTGCTGTATTATTGATCTTAAAAAAAAAAGAAAAGAGAGAAAGAAAGGACAAACTAGAAAATCAAATCTCCCTGCCTCTGCCCTCCCCGACAAAAAATAAACCGTGAAGTAATGGCAGTAGAAGGGAACACTAATTTAAAAATATTTAGAAGATTAAAATTTGAGACAAAAGAAGTAGCAGTTTTAAAACTTTTCCAGGATGCATGTAATTGAATTGCCAGTCATCTACAACAGTGAGTTGCTACTTACGTCCTTGAACATTTCCTTGTGCTTGACAATACACAAAGCATGAACCTACAAGCAATCAGCTGGCTCAACTATATCACAGTCACAGAAGTCTTTCTTCAAAGAAAACAAGCTTTTTACAGCTGCGAAGTTACTAGGCAAACAGTGATTTAGTTGAATGCACTATGAAACTGCTAAAAAATTCCGAAGCTGAATGTGAAGCAGAGAGTTTCTATCCTTAATCACAAGAAGACAACTAACCAAAAATATTCTCAGAGGTCCAGCTGCACCACTTAAGACTGCAACACATGGTTACCCTCCAGAACTGAATGTTTATGAAACCAAGGGAAAGGACTGACCCATAGATTTCAATTGGGCCTTACCATGGAGAAATAAAAATATGTTCTTAAAAAGCACATAATTCTTACGACATGTATCAAATTGACAGTTGTGGAGATTACAGTCACATATTCAGAGATCAGGGACAGCACAAGAAGTTGCAATACAAATTCTCCCACATCTATTCCCTGGACTGTGTCTCAAAATTAACCCAGAGAAATAGCTTCCAGGATAGAGAGCTCAGTCTCCATGGTTCAATAAGCCTTTTGCCTCACTACTGAGAATTGATATGGCCAACAGAGATCTCAGAGCCAACTCTGATGGTGGCTGGAGTTGTGATGCCATTACATGTGTATCAAGAACTGAAATCCATCTCACAAAGACAACAACCAACAACTTTTGGTTCCTAACTATCTGAAGTTGATTGTTATAGGTCAGTGCAAAGTGAAAGGTTCCATATTCCACAAACAATCCCTTAAACTCTTAAATGCATCTAAAATCAAATCCATTCAAGCTAGCAGATCACTGAAATAAAGCAAAGGTGGGGTTTTTAAAAAATTATTATTTCCAAACATTAAAAAAATCTCGCTTTTCTCCATTACTTTACATCTGGACCTAAGCCAGTAAGGTGAACCAAATGTGAAAAAACAATTATTTTGTGTCTTTGTCCATTTCAGTTGCAGGTTTCTGACTGCCTATACCTGAGACAATTACTGTCTAACCTAGTGGTGCTCATCCTATTTGGCTGGTCATCCAGATGGCCAGTGCTTAATCCCTCTGCAGGCTGGTCCTGGCCACTGGACCCTATCTGGCACCCAGGATGGGCACAGTGGGGGGCTCCACCTGGCCATAAAGGAGGGAAGCCTGGCCCTGTTCCAGACAGGTGGGGGAAGGGGGCTTGGCCTGGCCCCAACCCAGCCTCATGCAGGGAGGGAGCATCCAACCCTGTGGGTGGATGGGGTATGCCCTAGCCCCAACCTAGCCAGGAGAAGGGAAGGGGATATGACCCAGCCCTCTGGGGGATGGGGGGAGGGAAGGGAGTGCGAGTTAGCCCTGAACCAGTTGCCCCAGGTGAGGGTCATGGTCTAGCCCTATGGTAACAAGGTGGTGCAGACCAGCCCCCAAATGGCCACATGGAGGGAAAGGGACATAATCCAGCTCCAATCTGGCCATGCAGGGGGAAGGTTGTGATCCGGGACCTACCCACCTTGAGGGATTTAGGATTTTGCCAGCAGAAGGGGGTAGCAGTACTGCCATTGCTTCCATGCTGCCAAATTTCCTGATCCATGGGGAGCCCTGGGGGCTGGATTTCAAGACTTCACAGGCTGCATTTGGCCCTATTACTTAATGAACCTTCAGAGGGCAAACGATTTTATGAATATATGAAGATGGTCCAAGAGGAAGGGATGCAAAACCACTATTTAAAAACACGTTTTTCATCCTTTTTTGCAAGGCCTCATTAATTAATGAATAAACAGCTACAAGAAATGGGATTAACTCCATACAAGGGGCACTAATAGTATATTTTGTTCCTTCTAGCTAGGCTTACACATATGCTTATTTATCATTATCTCTCTTGCTTTATCATGCAACTTTAGCTTACTGCAAGAATGCTGTTTTTAATGGATAACTAGTAATAATATGAAAAATAATCTCATGCTTAACATAATATATACAAATATTTTTAACGAGCCCCTATGCTAATATGTTTGAAGTTGGAATTATCACTTGAGGAAAACTTTTGAGATGCATCAAACTTAAAATCCATTTATCTCCCATTTGCATTTTTGGAATACTCCATACCACTTACAGCTAAATATCAGAAAGATCTGTTGTTGAATGAGTGTTTATTAAATCAGTAACTAGCTTTTTTGATCCCTCAGTGAAATGCAACTCTAGCTTTATAGCAATACCATAAGCTAACTACAACATATTCAAGTATTACTGAACTTTGGGAAAGTTTGTGTTCGCTTTCAACACATAAGGATGGTCCTAACTCTGAAGCGTATCTTTAGGTCCAAACTGATTCAAATTTTAGGGAAGGTCTGATCTAAACTAATTTTTTACTGTCTCCACTGAGAAAATTTACAACCAGATTCACATCAGTTCTGACATCTGTTCAGTTAAATTAGCATTAAAGCAGGGAAAGCTCCCATGGTTGAAACCTTTCTCTATCACCACTGACTAACAAATCTAATCATTGGTTAAAACCAGTTCTGGCTGCTTTCTCTGTACTGGTTCAGCTGAAGTGGGATTAGAATTGGTAGGAATTATTGGCTAAATTATTGGCTAAAGTAGCTGAAATTCATTTGTAATAATTCAATCCCATAGTACTGGGCTATCATGTACTAAAACAGTATTATGACTTTAATGCTACTAAAACAGAATAATAAACTGTTTTTTGAGGATGAATACTCAGATCACGACGCATTTACCAAAAAAATAGCTAGAACAACTCAGAAAATTAAAATAAATGTAGGGGCATTTTGCCTCTGGTTTTCTCTATAACTATTTGTAAAAATAAATAAGTAAAAAGTGAACTCATCTGAATTCCTTTTAAAAATTGTTTGGCTGTTTGCTAATGAGATGTAAGAAGAGAAAGGAACAATTTTGTAGTTACAGAAGGCACAGATACTGTTTTTCTTTCTTCATTATATAACTGTGACTGTTACACTCATGAAGGATTAACACATTTGCAGAACTCTATGCAAATCTTCCCCAGCACTCTGTCAATACACCTCCCAAAACTGCCATCAACTTCAGTGGGAACTGGATCATGCTGCTAGTCCAGAGTCTTTTTGATCAAACTGCTAATTTGCGTGATACTGGGCACATCTACGTGAGATGCTACCGTGCAACAGCAATGAGCCACTCTGCTGTAGCTCATTGCTACTGCATAGTACCATTGCCAGGCACTAACCATGTGGCTATGCTACTGTGCAAGCTACTGTAGCATCAGGAAAAACTGCAGTGATAGTACTGCACAGTAACTCTGGCTACTGCACAGTCTGCCGCTCGTGTAGATGCGGTCACTCTGTTGTAGAACCAAGGGGTCTTCTGAAAGGCTGTCAAAAAGAACCCAGCTATTGACCTGACCTGGATTTGATCTTAGACATAGACTAATTCAACCCTTCTTATTGTTCATCATGTCACCTAGTTCTATTACTTACACAGAGAGGTATGTGAACCCAGAAGCATTTCATGACAGTACAACTGTTAACACTGTATAATGAGTATAAGAAGTATAATGCTGTAAAGATGTCAAGGCTGAAGCAGAACAAATGCTATAAAAATCCCCCATACTAAAATATTTAATTCTTTTCTTAAAAAGAATTCTGAATTAAATACCTGACACTCTTATATTGAAAAACCCCTCACTGCTTGGCCTTGCACTGTTTGTCCAAGGTATTGTAAATACATGTAAATGCAGTTTATGATGAGTGTAGGAGTGTTAACAAGCCATACTGCCTGGACAAATATATATTTATTTTCCCTGCCATATGTTCCCTTTAGTCATCTGTTAGTGATAAGCACTTGGATATGCTCTGCTAATGTCTACTTATGATAAACAAGCACATCACAAAGACCTTGATAAAACCTTCCCTCTGTCAATACTTAAGGAAAGGAAAGCCCAGCAATTGAAAAATACATCTGGAACCTTTTCCTCATCCTTAAAACTAAATCTCATCTCCAGAGATGAAAAGATTTTCTTTATCAAAAGGTATCTTTAAATATTATGTCTATTATTTCTCACATATATGTGATGTAAGGAGTAAAGACATGTATTACCAGAGGCAATGAAAACCTGCAGGCATGAAAAATCTATGAATTTCACCTTTCAGATTGTTACCAGTTCTTGAAAATCAAAACTTCCATTAAAAAGAATGTTATAAACTAATTATTTTGGTCTGCACATAAATTGCTATGCTGATTTGCCACATGGATTCAAACAATAGCATCCAGAAAAGTGTCAATTTACACTACTTATCTTAAATGGACATTAACCTCCAGGCTTCATTTGATCACTAGGCCTAAATCAAAAAATTTTTAAAGTTTGATCATACATGAAAATGATGATAGGTCTTTTTTCGGTGCTCTGGCATCCCAAGGTGTACTGTTTTCTCCCCCATTTCACTAGTTACCTATTTGCTGATTCTGACAGTCAGCATTAGTATGGAGCCAAGGACAGCCCCAGCCTGGATGCTAAAAACAGACTTCCAGGGTTTCAAGGTTCTCCAGTGGAGGGAGACAAGGGTCTGCCCCTGCTGTGAACCTTGCATCCCCCGAGCTTGGTAGCCTTTCCTGTGTGGCCTGCAACCCCATGGGTTTTCTAATGCCGGGTTGCAAGAACCTGGGCTGAACACTTGGTTTTTAGAAGTCTTGGGGCATGGGGACCCTGGGTTGGGGGAAGGGCTTCTGGATCCTGGAGTCCTAAGCCCCAAGACTTCTAAAACTGTATGTACAGTTGGGTGGTCCTGGGGCTTTCCTGGGGCTGGCTGACAATCATCTGATTGTCAGACTCAGACGGTCTCAAACCAGCCCCAGGACTGTCTGGAGCTAGGTTCTGTAAATCAGCTGATTGTCAGACCAGCTCCAGACACCTCTAGGTCTGGAACCTGCTAGGGGCGGCCCTGGCTCCAGGACAGAGCCACCCCTTAACCAGTTTGCAGGACTGAGCTGCGGTCAGCTCTACAGTGGTACAATTGAGATGTCTGGCATGGCAGGAGGTGTGATGTTTGGGAGGGAACATAAAATTCCTCCAATCCCATCCCCACCATTTTTTAACATCTGCTAGGCTCTCCCTCATAAATCAGAAGTAGTTGGTCACAAAGGGCTCCAGTGAGGCTTTGCTGATGCTGTTAGCCATTTTTCTCTTTCTGAGATCAGGTGCACTTTAAATAGGTCTGGACTATCAGGCATTCATCAGGCCCTTGAATTAAGTTAACCACACAGAACCTGAGTTTTACATCATAAGAATAAAAAGGACAAGCACATAGTCCAAGAACACGTACATTATCTTGGTAACTGTAGTGGAGCAAGCTCAGCATTACCATTTTCAAGAGATATGCACCGAATGTTGCCTGTCCTTCATCAATCAGCCACTGAAGTTGTGGCCTTAAATACCCGCTCAAAAGGATATGTCTTATTTTGAGTAAGACCTACAGGATTCTTAACAGATGCACAGGTTCCAAGTTGGAGGGCCCTTCATCAGCTGCAGTCCTCACAAATATACCTGCAAAGTTTTCTCAGAAAGTGGGAAGTGTGTTTAGTATGAAATCATTGAAGTGCTTGGACTCAAGGCATTTCCTGTTGTTAAAAAGTCAAAGGGTACATTCTGAGATAATAGGGTTACTTTCCTCTGCTTCAAATAACTCACATACAACTCTTTTGTACCTAAAAGCATGGTGACCCCATTATCCATCCTTGGAAATAATATCCAGGACTCCCCATATACACAAGAAAGAGATTAGTGAGTCTGGCAGCATCTAAGAATCTGTCTCATCCTTATCTTTTGCTCCCCATAGCACAACCTTCTCCAAATAGGAAATAAAACCCATGCAAGATCCTCCTACAATCTGAACCCTGCATTTTATGGTACAGCCACAAATAGTTCATTTAGTTAGTGAAGAAGGGGAGCAGTCAACATATAAAACTACTACTGTTATAGCAAATGTAATAAAGAAGATTTAAATAAACTTTGTGTAATGAACGAGAATACATCTCAGTAATTAATCTACAAAGGGGACTATACCATCATACAACCATGGTCTGGGGGACAAAATAATGACCCTGTAACAGCCTTGTTATTAGTATAACCATTTTAGCAAACACAGCACTTTTCCTCATTATAATGAAACAAATGAAAAAAACAAAATGGAAAGTCCAGTGAATAAAAAGAAGAAGGGTCAGACACAGCTGACATATTCACCTTGAGAAGCTTCTTGTTCTGAGGGTGCTTGGATTCAGATGAGTTGGATTACTTAACAAAGATACCACTACTAAAGGTAAGTAAAGAATCAGGCCTTGTATATAATAATGAAATGATCTTTTAAGCTGCCATTTTAAAATAAACACTTTCTGAAAGCATCCAATAGGCTGGTTTTCAAGAGTTCTCAAGTGTTCAAGGTCTGGGAAATGACGAGCAACACAGAGGCTATTTAAGAATAATTAATACTAATATACTTTGCTATAAAAAATTTATATAGTATTAAATTAATATTATGAGGCGCTTATTTCATTGTTGACTTTTCATTCTATTTCATAATAACCTCTGCACATTATTATTGTGGTGCATTATATTAGCATTTACTTTGCATCTGCAGAGTAGTCTATCATATACCTATTCTTATTGTGGTTATTTCTTACATCTCAGAATGAAATCTGAGGGTCAATCTTGCACTGAAATTATTTGGGTGAATAAACATTGCAGGGTCAAGGCTTAGATGTCCCTATGCCTAATAACAATATATTTTCAGGCTACTTGTAAGAAATTAACTTTATTATTTTTATTGTACATTAAGTTGTGATTCCTTGTGTTAGAACAAAATAGGCTTCCTTTCATTTTTTGTGATATTTTATTAATTGGACTGAAGGAACATCCTGGTTGACTCTCAATAAAGGGTGATACAAAAATGGTATTCAAGAAATAAGCCATATAGCAGAAATCAATATAACATACATAATATCCAATATAAATATTGCATCTTGAGATCATGGATCACAATATTATGTTTACTATCCTCACTGCAGCTGGCATTATAGAACTATTCATTTTCATGATCAAAACTGTAAATAGAAGCCCCTAACAGTCCACTAAAAAAAAGTATCATTTAAATATATGTGTGCTACTGGTTTTATTTTTAATACCTTTGGAACCTTTTCATATTTAGATGTCTTAATAACAACTCAGTCTGTTGACAGTGTATTATTTTTTCATATTCCAAAGCCCTACATGTAAGCATTTCAAGAAGATCAACTGGGGGGGAGGGGGGGGAGAGAGAGAAAGAGAAGAAATTAAAATTGAAATCACCACACTATAACCTGAAATAGTAGCCCTGAAAAATTGGTTTTAAAAAAGAATACTTTTTGAAGTAATTGGCACAAAGACTGTTCTAGTGCAGATTGCTACAAGAGCGCTCTTGGCAAGAACATCATAAGCACAAGCAAAACTTTAATATGCTCAGGCAGCCAAATACAAACTGACACCAGGAACCCAAGTGTGGCAACAAACAGGAGAAAAAATAAAGTATCTCAGTTTAATACAAACCTACATACAAAGGGATCAATTTTTACAATTCATGGTTTAGCATATAATACAGCTGTCCTCAGAGTGAATATAGAGTAGCTATACATAAGAAATTAGAATTATCAATTCTAAGGAATTTCTCAAGAGTCCTTTTGATATGTAATACAGCAAATATAATGACTAAGAAACCAGACATCAATGCATTAAATGAGATCAGGTTGAGATCTATTTAGAAAAGACAGGTTTAAGCTGGAAGAAGAATCTCTTTGATATGACCTCTAGAGCAGACCATTTGCAGAAGGATTCAAGATGAACAGATTTACCCTTACATATCTGCTTGCTTCACAGATGTTTTTAAATATAAATGTTAAAATATCTAATATTGCTTTATTGTATCCTTTCATTGCAGAATTAAGATCTCTGTAGCAAAAAAATAATAATAAAGCTTAAGTTAGGATTGTCTTTGGTTTCTAGTAAAACTTAGTAATTTACTTGTATGTTGAATTCAGTGGAAAAAAACAAGGCTAATTTACAAACTACCATAGATAATTCACTTCTAAATGACCTATTGCACAATCTGGTATTGCTGCTCTAAACTGGGGATCTGGAACTGCTCAGGATTTTTCTTCAGTCTGCATCCCAAAAATATCTCTGACTTATGGCCACCACATTTAACCCTGAAACCCCAAAAGATGGTTCCATTTTTATAGTTTCAGTGAGAAAGATTTTTTTCCCTGAAAATGCAATGGTGTTCAAATACGTTGAATTTTTTTTCTCAGGGAATGTTTGAAGTCCCCTTTAAAAATAATGCCTTGAGGATATGTTTCCCCTAATATGTAAAGAAACTTGAAAGCATCTGGCTCTTGAAGTGTGCAGGGTTCTAATGAAGTAATCATCAACTCTGCTCAGGCGCACACACTCACCAGCAGCTTCTCATACCAGGATTCTAATAGTTCCTTTAGTATGAAACTAAACTTTACAAAAGGGCTTTTGTTTTGTCCAAAGTAAGGCAAAAGTTTACTGGACTCATTCAAAAGCAGAACTGGCTCCATCCTTCTGCAGGCAAAAGATGGTGAAAATGTAAAAGAAAGTTGGTCACGATCAGATGTGTCAGAGGCAATGCAGTCTTGTTGTTCTAAAGATAACCAATAATAAGTATTCTTCAGAAGTAGTGTCTTCATTCCTATCATGGGAGGGAGAAATAAAGGGTTTTTTTAAGGTTTTATTTGATGTAGTTCTTAGCAGCCCAACCATTACCTTAGGTGATTCTCTGCACAGCGAGCAAGGACTAGATAAAACAAAAATATCTGATATTAATACATTTTCCCCACACAGAGAGAAAAGGATAGGACATTCTGCTGTCTGTAAAGACTGAAATGGATATCCCAGATTTACCTTCATTAAGATAAGAACATACATGCTCTAACTCTCGGGTTGCAACCTCCCAAATGGTCAAGATGAGGTCCAGGAACAGTCACATCCACACTCTCTTTCGCTATATGGGTGAAGAGGTTGCAATATTTTTTGGTTTAAAGTAGGGGTTATAATATGGAAAAGGTTGAAAACCATTTTTCCAGTGCCAGAACTATTTTTCCAGTGCCAGTATTACTGAGGATCTTACAGAGGCAGGTAACTACTTTGGTACAGGATCTTACAGAGGCAGGCAACTACTTTCTTTGTTTTAATACTTTCTTGATTTTCCCAGCATGGCTTAAGTCTCACTGACTGTATACACACATGCAACTTGCTGTTTTAAAAAAAGCTCTTTGGCACAAGGTGCATGAGATTTCCTCCCGAACAACCAGAGTGTGATATGAGCAAAACATGGAGTTGGACAAAAGTGATGACATTTTCATGACAATTAATTCCCTTTAACCCAGTAGTTATTTTTACATGTAGCCACACTCCAAATGTTCCACTTAAGAGACGAAAGCCATAACACAATATGTGAACCACTCACAAATATTTTTTGTGAATTTTTAAAAAAGTGCCCAAGATGGGAAATACAGTCCCCACCCCCACTGCAGAGGAATGAACATGAGGCAAGAGGCCAGGAGTCTTCTTGCACCTCTGTACACAATCTGGCCCAAATCAAGTTCAAAAGACTCCTCTAAAAATAAAATAAAATTGGGGCACAGGCGAATTTCTTCTTTGGGAAGGTCAAATGGTAGCAGTACCACAATTCCTGTTGTTGGGAAAGTTATGAGGGTAACTATATATTTTTGCTAGGCCTCCTCATGGAAATGAGCTTCACTTGTGCACTCACCTACCAATCTGATCCCCACAGTTATCCTGGGGGCACTGTCCAATTCGTCACACCAATCTATTGCTGCTAGAATACTTTCTGTCTGAAGTATCCCGGCAATGATTCAAGTCTTCCTTGAGATTAAGCAAGATTTCCAGAAGACATAAAACTAAGTATCAGAACTGGGACTGAAACATACTATATTGCTGTCCAATGTACATTTTACCATATTTACTCAAATATAAGATGACCTTGAATATAAGCCAACAACCCAATAATCAGATTCTATACATGGAAAAAGTATAAATTTGTTATAATTTTCCAGGTAGAGAATAATAAATCTGGGGGGTCAGGTAGCTCCCTTACCCTCTGCCTCCCCCTGCAGTCTCTTCTCCCCCTTCTTTATTGTCAGACACTGCTCTCCCTGAGCACATGGAAGTGAAGTGAGGAACAAATTTAAAAACACTGACCTTGAAAAAAACATGCCTGTAGTAATTTGCATATAGTACGTATAGACTTAGTTCATCTAGAATTGATGCACTTAATCTTTTTTGAAACTGCTGCAAGTTTTAGCACAGGTATTCCATAAACACACTTTTAAGCAGAACTTTTGTACTTATGTATAAATAGTACAAACTATACATGATATTAGTCCAGAGCAAAAAGGCTCATGATTTACCATGTAGGTCATTGGGTTGGGCCCCAAAAGAGTCAACAGTGTTTCAAGCCAAGGTGACCCCCACAGTCCAGCACTGCTCAGTATGTATGTGTACCCCAGATACACCCCACAAAAGGGCCATGTGTTAGTTAGCCCTCTCCCCCCATACATGACTAGAACCAGGTGCTCCGTGGTAGGACCCAGAGGGTGGTGGTTGATGGAAGTCAATTGTCATGGTGCGCTGTGACCAGTGGGGTCCCTCAATGCTCTGTCCTAGGGCCTATACTTTTTAACATCTTCATCACTGATGTAGGCACTGGTGTCAGAGGCGGGCTGGCCAAGTTCGCTGCTGACACCAAACTCTGGGGTAAAGCATCCACACTTGAGGACAGGAGGGTGATCCAGGAAGATCTTGACAGGCTCATGAAATGGGCAGAATTGAACCTGATGGTGTTTAACACTGAAACATGCAAGGCTCTCCACCTTGACAGGAAAAACCTACAGCATGCTTATAGGCTCGGCAGTGCTACACTGGTTAGCACTACAGATGAAAGGGACATGGGGGTCATGATTGACCACAAGATGAACATGAGCCTTCAATGTGATGCTGTGGCTAGTAAAGCGACCAAAACGCTGGCTTGCATCCATAGATGCTTCTCAA
>NW_017728947.1:70299291-70300612 GCF_001723895.1 Crocodylus porosus | reverse complement strand
TGACCACAAGATGAACATGAGCCTGCAATGCGATGCTGCGGCTAGTAAAGCAACCAAAACTCTGGCTTGCATCCATAGATGCTTCTCAAGCAAATCCCCGGACATCATTCTCCCTTTGTACTCAGCCTTGGTGAGGCCGCAGCTGGAGTACTGCATCCAGTTTTGGGCTCCACAATTCAAACAAGATGAACATGAGCCTTCAATGTGATGCTGTGGCTAGTAAAGCGACCAAAACGCTGGCTTGCATCCATAGATGCTTCTCAAACAAATCCCCGGACATCATTCTCCCTTTGTACTCAGACTTGGTGAGGCCGCAGCTGGAGTACTGCATCCAGTTTTGGGCTCCACAATTCAAAAAGGTTGTAGAGAAGCTTGAGAGAGTGCAGAGGAGAGCCACATGCATGATCCGAGGTCAGGACAACGGACCTTATGATGAGAGGCTGAGAGCCATGGGACTCTTCAGCCTGGAAAAGCGCAGGCTCAGGGGCGATCTGATGGCTACCTATATTTATCAGGGGTGTTCACCAGGATCTGGGGGAACATCTGTTCACCAGAGTGCCCCAAGGGATGACAAGATCAAATGGTCACAAACTCCACCACAACCGATTCAGGCTGGACATAAGGAAGAACTTCTTTACTGTCCGAGCCCCCAAAGTTTGGAATAAACTGCCAAAAGAGGTGGTTCAAGCACCCACTTTGAATGCCTTCAAGACACGTTTGAACGTTTATCTTGCTGGGATCCTGTGATCCCTGCTGACTTCCTGCCCCTGGGGCAGGGGGCTGGACTCGATGATCCTTTGGGGTCCCTTTCAGCCCGAATGTCTATGAAATCTATGAAGTCCTAGGAAATGTCAAAAAATTATATGCAGATGAGGTGCAGGGCAACCTGCTCTGATTCCATCTCATGCAGGGCAGGGCCACATTAATCATAGCCAATAGACTGAGAGACGGGGGAACTGAGGGATTCTGGGTTTGGGGCACCATTTGGTGATGTTGGTCAGACATTTAAGGCTGTTGAAGAGGCAGGAATCATTCACAGTATCATAGAATCAATGAGTCAGAAGGGACCTAGACAGATCAACTAGTCCGACCCCCTGCCATGGGCAGGAAGGAGCACTGGGGGTGGCAGAGGTCATAAGACCCCAGCCAGGTGCCTATCCAGTCTCCTCTTGAAGGTTTCCAAGGAAGGTGAGAGCACCACCTCTCTAGGAAGCCTATTCCAGGCTCTGGCCACCCTTACAGTGAAGTAGTTCTTCCTAACATCTAACCTAAACCTATCCTCCCTCAGCTTGTGGCCATTGTTCCTGGTGACTCCAAGGGG
>NW_017728947.1:70266024-70298856 GCF_001723895.1 Crocodylus porosus | reverse complement strand
CCTGCCTGCCGGTGTACTCACTTTACCCCACAGCTTGGTGTCATCAGAGAACTTGAACAGGGTGCTCTCCACACCCTCGTCCAGGTTGCTAATGAAGATATTGAACAGCACCGGCCCAAGGACCGAGCCCTGGGGGACTCCGCTGCCCACACCCTCCCAGGTCGACATCGACCCCTCCACCAACACCCTTGGGGTGTGCCTCTGAAGCCAGTTTGCCACCCATATGACTGTGCTTTCGTCAATGCCGCAGTCCCTCAGCTTGCCCACCAGAATTGGTCGGGACACTGTGTTGAAGGCCTTCTGGAAGTCCAAGAAGCTGACATTGACTTCCTCCTTCCCATCTAAGCTCTTTCTTACCTGGTCATAGAAAGAGACCAGGTTGGTCGGGCAGGATTGGCCTGGCATGAACCCATGCTGGTTACCCCTCAACATCACTTCCCCTGCAGGGCTCTCACAAATGTGGCCCTTGATAATTTTTTCAAAGACCTTCCCCAGGTTAGAAATGAGGCTGACTGGCCTGTAGTTTCCAGGCTCTTCCTTCCTCCTCTTCTTGAAAATAAGGACCACATTGGCTCTTTTCCAGTCCTCAGGGACTTGGCCTGAGCACCAGGAGTCCTCGAACAGCCATGCCAATAGCTCCACAATGACACCAGCCAATTCCCTCAGCACCCACGGAAGGTCATCCAGGCCCGCTGACTTGGACACATCTAAGCCCCCCAGGTAATCCTTAACTAGGTCTGAACTAACAGTCGGGGGACTCGCATCCTTCCTGGGCCTCTCTATGCTATCACCCGAGAGCACCCTATTGTCAGCGAACAGAAACACGGAGGCAAAGAACTTGTTGAAGAATTCTGCCTTCTCTCGTGTGTCCATCACCAACTGCCCTGCTCTGTCTCATAGGGGTCCAATGTTACCCCAAGACTTCTTGCTACCTATATACTTGAAGAACGAGATATGGAAAGAAAGGCACTGCTCACCTGTGGGCTGAAGAGGAAGTCAAAATGTATTCAGTGTAGTGGCTCATCAAGACTTTGAAAAAGAGTTGGGCTGAGGGAAAAAGAATTGGGCTGAGGGAGTCTGCATGCAATAGGCACTACCATGTATCTGATTTCAATGGGCTGCATTAACCTATTCTTGTGGCAGGTATGTTTGGCACCAAGAAGAGGGTGTCTGGGCTGGCTCTGGCCCTGCTGGTGCTGACCTAGTATTGCAATACCTTCTGGCCTGGTGCTGGCCTCATTTTGCCTCCAGTACCTCCGGACCCAGTGCCAGTTCCCTATGGAGGGAACACCCACCCATTTTTGGGGGGAAAAAAAGGTTCACATCAATATTTTTGGTACTGGGGAGGGTGTAGGAGGTTGCTTTGGCCTCTTTGAGTATTTTGGCCTCTCTTGGTATTGCAGTACCTCCAGGCTCAGGGATCATTCCCTCCTGGGAGAACAACTGCCTATTTCTTTTAAGGGACACATGCACACAAAAGGTTTCCATTAGCATGTTTGCCCAATATAAGCCACGTGTTCTATAGTCATGTTTAGTGTTGGTTGCATTTAATCAGCTGTATCATTGGTTTCCATTACTGAGCACATGCTGCTTTTGGCAGCAGTTTAATGATAGACAGTGTATTTAATGAGGTTTCCTTGTATGTGAGTTTAAGATGAGGGGCTTTTTTTCTTTATGCTGATTAGGGGAAAAACCTTGACTTGTATTAGAGTAAATAGTCTCTCTCAGTTACTAGCTTTTGGCAGACAGTTCATAATTCCTTTGGGTTTTCAATTCTCCACTTTTTCAAACGAGGAAAATGACATTTCCAGTCGGTGAAAATATATCAACTGTAAATTGCTATATCCACGGTAGAGCAAGTATAACTATACCCACCTATTTAAATGAAGACAGAAAGAGAGATTTGCCTTTTGCTCTTAGTAGTGTGCATTGTATTTTAGTATGTTAGACATAAGCACTGCCTTCAGCAGACATGGGTTCTGTTCCAGGATTTAAAACAAAGTCACAGTATGATTGTGTGGGCACATCTACATGAGATGCTTACTGTGCATTAGCTTAGTAACACTGCGCAATAGCATGTCACGGCAAAAACTGTGCTAATAGCCTACTGCAAAGTGTGATTAGGCTAATGCATAGTAATCATCACTAAAAAACTGCACTGGTGCTACTGAACAGTAACTTTAGTTATTGCACATTCAGTTGGTACTTTAATAAGGAATTACTAAACTAAATGCACAGTAGCTAAGGCACATTAATGAATGTCTAGATGTGCCCACTGTGGATCATTTAATCATTCAGTTTCCCTCACTGTAAAATGAGACAGAATGCAGAGCAGGGTAGTGACCTGCCTTGTGGCTGACTTCAGGCTAGCACTGCTATTGACCTCACTCTACTATAAAATGAGAGTGATTATAAACACCTGCTTTACAGGGGTACTTATCAGTCCAAAATGATATAATGGTGGCAAATTTTTAAGTATGGTCAGTGGCAATGGTAGGAAAAATTAAAATTCTTCTTATATGCAAAATAGGCCAGCATCATCATATTCTCCTCTCAAAGTTTTTGCAAAATTTATAGATATGTATCTATAGCTATCTATTGATCAATCGATAGATACAAAATATTAACAGTTTGGATTTTTACAAATATCCAGAGGTGAAATATTGTCAAATTACTCCAGTTTGGGGAAGCTGTATCACTCAAAATCAAGCCATTTTTGTGGTAAAAATCTTTTGTAAGAAGCATTCCATCTAATTATATTATAAGAACTATCAACTCACTTGGGAGGCAGAGGATCTTGACCACCACTTGAGATCCACCAAGCAAGACATCTGGCTCTTGTTGTAAAGACAAACTTCTATCTCATTTGGAGTTGGATGATCTTTGAGAAGGTCTGACTTTTTCCTTCATAGCTACAAATGGACTACTATTTAGGATTTGTTTCTGTAATCCACTTGATGTAGTAAATTAGATTATGGATAGTGCTTATTTCTCAAAATCATAATAAAACAACAACATTTTAAATGTCAGACCTGGAAAAATGAGGAGCAGAAATTGATGAGACAAGATTTGTATTTTCAAGTCTACACTGCAGAACTATGGCAGTCTCTTGGCTTAACTGCACTTGAAATCAATTCAGTAGTTTTTAATTCACTGATTTTCCTTTGTTTGCTTATTACAATGTATTAATTGTTGTACTCATGGAATTAAATTAAAAAACTGGCAAGTTTAACACACATAGATTCATTTTCTTTTACTAACACACTAAAATAATTTTCTGGCAAACATGTTTGCCAGAAAATAACCTTCAAATTAACTACAGAGAGTTGAGGTGTTTCATGATGTCTGTCAATCCAACTCTGTCAACTTTTTTGTGTTTGATTAAGCATTTCTGAATTATTAAAGGGACAAGAGAAACTGAAAGGGATTCTTGATCTTGACTCTCAGTGCTGACCCAGTGCCAATCTAGATATCTGGGGTTTGTACCCCACAACCCTAAGCATCAAAAGTAAAACTCCATTTTTCAAGATCATGAAATTTTGGATCTGCTGTCATATAGTTGGCCTTGACTTCAGTGGTAA
Organism: Crocodylus porosus; assembly: GCF_001723895.1. Classification (NCBI taxonomy): domain Eukaryota; kingdom Metazoa; phylum Chordata; order Crocodylia; family Crocodylidae; genus Crocodylus; species Crocodylus porosus. Next base: position 70,295,275 of record NW_017728947.1, on the reverse strand, counting down.
TAATATCTGTAGCTTCATGACAGTTTCAGAGATTTCACACCTGTCAAATGTCCCTCATATATCTGCTAGTCACAAGTTTGCTTCTCAATCTCTTTTTCATTTTGGATGGCTGAAAATTATACTCACAGGGAAGACTTCAGGTAGAGCCACTGAGCTGAAAATGGAGCCTGAGTGAACAAGATTTCCCCACATCATAGTTATTAGAAGCTATTCTCAGTCTTCCTACTCCTCTCCTTCCCAGTCTTGCTGTTCTTTCTGTTGGCTCCTCACCTCCAGCAGGTCTCTCACTGAAGCAAAATGTGGCAGGATGTGGGAAGGCATAAACTCTATTGACAACTCCTAGGATGTTACTGTGACTCTCACAATATTTGGTGTTTTATTTAAAGTCTCAGTTTCTGAAGTCACACCATAACAAGAGAAACCCAGCTGTGAATGAACACTTGGTCATCCAAGCTGGGGAGTCAATGACAAAATATATTTTCCCTTGTGTGTTGTAGGTTATAGAAACTGTAATTCTTTAACTACCAGCCCCAAGAATTGCTACAATCAAGAACACCTTCAACTTTGATCTTTCATACTATAGAAAAAAGATTGAAAACACTAGCCCAAATGTAATACGAAATGCTGAGAAGACATGTAAAAAGATCTGTAAATTTTGTTATTTTTTTTAATGACATGATTGGGGGGGGGGGGCAGAGGAAGGGTGCTCCCCAGGGGATGGGGGTCAAAACCCTCAAGTAGAAGAGCATACAATCTAAAGGGTAAAGGACTTGAAGAAGCAACTTTGCTCTGGGAAAGGGCCAGAGAGCTACAGGACTGCAACAAGTGGCGCAGAAGGGAAGCAAAGAGATCAAAATGCAAAATGCAAAACATCTGATGCATGAATACAAATGAGAGGAATATGGGGAATAAACAAGATGAGCTGAAAGCTGCAGCCCATAAAAAAAACTATGATCTGATCACCGAGACGTGTTGGGACAGCTCTTATGACTGGATTGTCAACACTGAGGGTTACACTATCTTGGAAGGAAGAAGAGGTGGAGGAGACACCCCTCAAGCAGGTGATAACACTATCCAAAAGCTATGGGATGGTACTGATAAGAGACTTCAATTTTCCAGACATCTTCTGGAATAACAATACAGCCAAACAAAATGTCAAGCCAGTTCCTAGTTTGTGTGGAGGACAACTTTCTGTTAAAAAAAATGGAAGAATATGACTAGGGGATCATCTGTCTAGTAGGGGATCTTGTTATGGCCATTGGGGAAGAATTGGTGGAGGATGTGAAGGTGTTGGTAACCTGGGAGGAAGTTATCACAATATGACAGAATTCTAGATCCCAAGACAGGGAGAGCATGAGGTCAGCAAAATTAGGACACTAGATTTCAAAAAGATGGATTTCACACAACTCAAGGAGTTAATAGGTATGGTGTCATGGGAAGACAGGTTAAAGGATAAAGGCACCCAGGAGGGTTTGGAGCTTCTAACAGGCACAGGTGTGGAAGCCCACAAAGAAACTGTCCCAAAGAGATGGGAGCACAAGAAGAATGGCAAGAGACCAATGTGGCTGCATACAGAGCTTGTAAAATGCCTCAAATGCAAAAGAAAACCATATAGGCAATGGAAGAATAGAAGAAGGCAGAGCTATTCAACAGCTACTTTGCCTCAATCGTCTCAAAAAAATTAAGCTGCAGCCAAAAACCTAATAAAGATTATCTGGATAAGGAAGGGGGCAAGCTGAGGGATGAGATCACCAAAGAGACGGTCAGAAGAGAGCTTTTGTTGACTCTGGATGTATTCAAGTCAGCAACACTAGACGAACATCCCAGGGTCCTAAAGGAAATTGTAGAGAATATCTTGGAGCTGTTGACAATGATCTTCATAACATCATGGGAGATGGGCCAGGTACTAGAGGATATCCAGTGGTTAAAAAAACCCAAGGGAAAAAAAACCAGAGTAGCGCATGCTCAAGCAGCACACACTGCTGAAAAGCAGAGCCAAGCTGTCTGGAGCCATGCTGCAATTGTTAGCCAGGTTCTGCCTGACAGGATCATCATGGCTGCAACCCCAGGAGGCCCCCAGAGCCCCAGGTAAGGCTGCTGGGGCCAGTCCAGTGCTGGACCCAGCCTCCCCTACTGTCCCCAGGGTAACTTGCCATGTGCCAAAGTGCATGTGGCACAGGCATTGCCCAGGGACAAGTAGCTGCAGTGCAAAGTGCACCGCTGCTAGTTGTCCTGGGGAACAAAATGTCTATGTGCTTCTCGATGTGCCCTTTGAGTTTGTTTTGAGTTTTTCATAAGACCAAATAGTTTCAGGGCTAAAATGTTTTAACAACACTAGAACTTACAGTCTTCAAGAGCCTTATCCATTGCCCATTTATGCTGAGCTGTCTCAGGAATCTTTTCTCCTTCATGAAAGTCACTTTACAGGCTATGGACTATCACTTTGTTTCATAGATTTCATAGACATTAGGGCTGGAAGGGACCTTGGGAGATCATTGAGTCCAGCCCCCTGCCCAAAAGCCAGGAAGTCAGCTGGGGTCATAGGATCCCAGCAAGATAAGCATCCAATTTACTCTTGAAGGTGTTCAATGTAGGTGCTTGAACCACCTCCGCTGGCAGACTGTTCCAGACCTTGGGGGCTCGGACAGTAAAGAAATTCTTCCTTATGTCCAGCCTGAAACGGTCTTGCAGGAGTTTGTGACCGTTCAACCTCGTCATCCCTTGGGGCGCTCTGGTGAACAAACATTCCCCCAGATCCTGGTGGTCACCCTTGATAAACTTATGGGTGGCCATCAGATAATCCTGAGCCTGCGCTTTTCCAGGCTAAAGAGTCCCATGGCTCTCAGCCTGTCATCGTAAGATCTGTTTTCCTGACCTCTGATCATGTGTGTGGCTCTCCTCTGGACTCTGCTGGTGACATAATGAGGAAAACTTCCTCTACCTGCCTCTGGTCAGAAAACTGCCACTAGATCTTGATCAGGACTAGTGCAAGGGTGCCAGTTCAGATGGTGCTAAAAAGGAGGTTGGTCTGTTCCTGGTGCTGAGGCATGTGCAGTACTAAGCCAAGTTCCCTCCCTGACCCACAGTCAAAGTAACTTGTCCAGGAGAAACAAAGCTTATTCTCTCTGCCTTTTGTCATTGTCAGCTTGAAGGGTTGAAAGATCAAACACCTGTTGGGGATATGGTTCTCTCCTAAGCAGAAGAGGCATTGTGTGTAGATCTCAGAAGCCATTATATGAAGGACATGGTTGAAAATCCAGAAATCAGGTGACTCAGGGAAGGGCCACTGAACAAAGGGAAAAAATACCCTGCTACCTCCACTGAGGAAAGGGAAAGGGAAAAATGGAGAAAAAATGGGTAAGTTTGACCTGAGGTGAGTGTCTGAATGAGCTCAAAGTTTGGCTGATTAAGTCCCCACATGGCAAGGCCTTTTGGCCTCATCATAAAGTGGAGGAGAAAGTTAGCACCAGGCAGAAGCACTAAGCCTCAGTTGATGGTTACAGGCTACCCCACAGTAGAAAAGATCTCAAACAGCTTTCCTGGGCAGCAAAGTTGTTAGAAGAGTATAAGATAGAAAACACAGGATAAAGTATAATTTTTTTAAAACTTGAAGCTTGTAGGAAACATATAAAGTTCCATCTCTGTCCATGGATTTGAGAGGAACTGATGAACAAGGAGTGCATTTATAGGACATGCTCATTATCCCTGTAACAGAGGGGCACAAGAATGGGAAGCACTAGAGTGTACTTTACAGTACTGCTAAGTCCAAACTGAAGACAACTGAAAGTGTGCATATACAAAGTTTCTCAAGGAAGAGGATTCTCCACAGTCTAAAGAAGTTTAGATACAAGTATCTTGTGCTGAAAGTGACCATTTCACATCCCTCACAATCAGCAATTATTTTCAGAAAATATAATTAATACACACTTGTGGACATACCTGTATACTCAACTATTGATGCACAAACTCTAATTTGCAACCTCTCAATTAAGTTGTAGAGTACTGGCCTAAACTAGGCTACAGTGAGGTGGGTTGGCAACCGGCTCAGTGGCCAATCCCAGCGAGTGGTAATGGGGTGGCCTCATCCTGGAGGGCCATCTCCTGTGGTGTCCCCCAGGGATCAGTGCTTGGGCCTGTGCTCTCTATCATCTTTATCAATGACCTGGATGTGGGACTGAAAAGTGCAATGATTAAGTTTGCAGATGACACCAAACTGTGGGGACAAGCGGGCATGTCTGAGGACAGGGCATAAATCCAGGATGACAGTGACAGGCTGGTCCTATGGGCTGAATGCAATCAGATGAGGTTCAACAGGGACAAGTGCCAGGTCCTTCATCTGGGAAGGATGAACCCTCATCAGACCTCTATGATGGGCTGGCACTGCATCCAAGAGGGACCTGGGGGTGACAATTGACCAAAGGATGAATATGAGCCACCAATGTGATGAAGTCGCTAACAGAGCAAATAGAACTCTGGCGGGCATCAGTAGGTGTGTTGCCAGTAGATCCAGAGAGGTGCTCCTCCCCCTCTATTCAGCATTAGTGAGGCCACAGCTAGAGTACTGTGTCCAGTTCTGGGCAACACACTTCAAGAAGAATGTGGACAAGCTCAAAAGGGTGCAGAGAAGGGCCACCCACATGATCAAGGGCTTGGGGGATAGGCCTTATGAGGAGAGACTTTGGGACTGGGTTTGTTCAGTCTGAGTAGAAGAAGACTGAGGGGTGACTTAATAGCCACCTACAAATATGTCAAGGGATTACACCAGGATTTGAGAGAGCAACTTTTCAGAAAAGTACCCCCCGGGAGGACAAGGATCAATGGGCACAAGCTAGTCGGGAAAAGTTTAGGCTAGACATATGGAAAACCTTATTTTCCATACAGGTAAGCAAAATCTGGAACACACTTTCAGCAGAGGTAGTGCAGTCACCATCCCTGGAGGTGTTCAAGAAGAGGCTGGGCAAGCACCTCATTGAGCTCTTTTGAGCCTATTACCTCCTGCCCATGGCAGGGGACCAGACTTGATCTTACAGGTCCCTTCCGGTCCTTCTTCCTATGATTCTATCATTAGTGTACAAGCTGTGATTTGTGTACATGTACCTAAAATGGGCTTACAGACATTAAAACTAGACCTCCTTTTATATAGCAATAAAAATATGTATATATTTTTCTCTGTTATAACGTTGCTGAAGATTATTTATTTTATAGGGGGTGTTATTTAGAAATGAACACTAGTATTTTCAGCATTTGGGTTTAAAATGTGATCTTAATTCTTTTCATACAGACTAGTCTACATCCTACAAATGCTTGACTTTAAAACATGATTAATCCATTGACTTCAGTAGAGATACTTTTGGCGTTTGGCTAAGTACACATGTAAGTGCTTATAAAAACAGGGCCTCAAATTACTGTGGCTTCTCAAGAGATACTTATGGAAAACTCCTGTATAATTTAACAGGATGAACTCCACAGGGTTCTATAGACTATAGCAGGAATATGTAGAAATCACTCTTAAAACCTTAGTAGATCATAATATGCTTTTAATAGTTTTTTTTAACAATCCTACAGAAATCTTTAAGAAGGCTATAACTTATCTATTAAATTCTATGGGCGAGTTAGAAATATGATCTATGGAAAGGGTATCATTTTGTTCCCCTTATATTCTGTAAGATTTGTCAATAAAGAAAGGGAAATTCTTTTAACTATGAAAAAAATTATGAAGGCATTTAAATATTTGAACTTGGTGAGTCAATAGCACTAATGGGCCAGACTCTGCTGCTTTATGCCCTCATGAACTCCATTGATGCCTGGCCTTATGGGAGCTAAACAGGGTGTGAACCAGCACAAAATGTGGCCTAATGCCTTGCATGATGTGCTTCTACCACCATTTCTCCTGTTTTGTGACCTACTTACATTTTTCAGTTTTCTTAAATCTGTAGCAAAATCCACAGGGCTCTTTGTACAGAACGTACTTTCAGTGAGTGAGTGCTCAGTTTAGTTGCTAAATTTAAAGCAAGTAGGACTATGGCACTGGATACTTTGCTGGATATATTTTCCTGCTTTGTAGGGTATTGGCTGCATGATCTGATAAAAACTGTGGCTAAATGAACTCTACAATTTGTATTCCTACAGCCACAAGTTTATTGGCTTCTTTTTTTTTCTTTGGCTGTCTATAAGGTTCATTACTTACAGTTACTGCAGAATCAATCTGAACTGGCCAAAATCAGTGATGGAATTTATAGCACAATAAATGTACTGCCATACAAGCGCTGTTACACATGAAAGGGCCTGGGAATATTCTTTTCAGCAATCCTTCTACATAGCAGTGTACTGTTTTTATCAATTTAACAGAATCATCACAGGCATATTTTGAGAGGTGTAATCCTGACAGCTACACAGCAGATTTTCTCTGAAGCAGATACTGTTACAGGAAAACAATATTATTGATAAAATCTTAGCATATCAGAACACAGAAGAGAAAGAAACACATCTTTTTCATTCTCCACATCAGAGCTCTGTTGCTCCATTTTCCAAAACTATAATTTGTATAGAGCTTCTTAGGAAAACGTTTTAACACTTCTTGAGATATGAATTAATTAATAGATCAGTCACACCAAAATTTAGAAAAATAGCCTATTCGCTGATATTGTGCTACTTACAAAATGGGAAGAGCGCTCAAGGATAATACATACAGTATAGCACCAATAGTTCTATACTTATTAAGTCTGTAAGTTAAGATTTACATTGCTATTTAGGCTATTTTTCTTTCTAAGTGTCTATGGTATAGATATCTCATATTTTATGCCCTGCTGAAGTGAAGGAAGTTTCAACTTCAGCTTGATACATTACAAAAAACTACAGAAAAGACAGATAGTAGACTGTCCTCCCCAAAACTCAATTTCATAATATGCATGTGATTGCTAATAGGCAGGCACTAAAAAACAATTTTCCTTGATGGAGAAGAGCTGATAAATTGTCAACATAAACTCCGTCTGTGGTTGATCTAGTGATCTAAAGCTCTTCTGTGAGTTTTGTACTATCAAGTCTGCTTCTTACCACTGTATCCAAATTTACGAATGCCTATGACTATAAAGTGACTGAAAACAACCCATAATGCATGTTTGTTTATTGTGCATCAACTCTTTCTTCATTAGAAAAAACTTTTTCCAGTGCCCCCTTTTTTTAACTCTGCATATATGGTAAGGAAAAGGCAAACTGTGTTTCCATGTTTCCATCTGAGTTGATTCAAAGCAGGGGTCTAATTATAAATAACCCTTAAATAAAGAGTTTGATAAAGCTAATTTATAGGACCCTTTGAGAGAGACAAGTACTGGAACTACCATTAAAATGGGTAGAATTTGATTATCCAGAAGAAAAATAAATCTCCAATAGCTTGAACAGAGAAAAATAAAATAAAAGGCAACTCAGCTAGCAGTTTCAACAAGAGACATTCATGTTTCAGAGAGAAAATGTACATGGACATTGCAAAAAGTGTTAAAAGCGCGTATTATTTAGTTCACATGAAATATAATTAAGCATTCAATTCAGGCATGTAAAAATTCTTCAGAAAAAAAATCCAAATTATTTGTGCATAAAATAAGCCTTGTGTATACTGAAAATCCAAAGAATTAATTTCAGCATTAAACATTTCTCTAAAGCTGGCAACTGCTGGTTTTGATTTTTTAATGGCTTATAACTACTGAATGTTTTCCTGACTGTAAAAAATCAGATTTTATTTCTTGGACTAGTGTGTATTTGGGAGCAGTCACTCAATAGCAGATGAGCTGTGATTGCTCTGATACAAACATAGCTGACTGGAACAAAATGAGTTGATGTTCATGCTACATATGTATTTTCAAAGGTTGCTACAATTAATCAGTGGAAAGACTATAAAACAATTTGATCAGGGTCTTCTGCTGTGGAGGAGACACCCCTTTATTCTATTTAGAAGGAGGTGATAACCTCTTAAAATAAAGCCATGGAACAATTCATGATTCTTTATACTTCTCTTCATAAAAAGAATGCAAATGCTGCAAGCTTTAGCAGGCTCAGAACTGGTGCATGTTGCTTCTCATCTTTTGTAAAGTCTATACGATTGTTTCATATATCCACTTAATTTTAAAAACACGATTCAATGTTATTGTAGGATAAAAAGAACAATAACCATTGCTCAACACTTCTGAAGGACAAAATCCTGCAGTCTTGGATCCAAGAGGCATGTAGCTGAATTTAATGAGGACCAAATTTAGGTAGAAGATATGCTTTACAGGCTTACTTGGGCAAATTCAACTGATGTGCCATAGTGCTAACCATTTCATAAATACCCATATTAGATAGTTTAGGATGCAGAAACATATCAGATAGACATAAGCTACAATTAAAAGTCAATATGCTTCAACTGGAAGGACAGGGGAAAAGGTAATTTCCAAAATGCTATTACAAACAAAGGTGGAAAACATTGTTTACAAATGATGGAACAGACCTTGGCAGTGTCCTTTTAATGGCAAGCAATTCATACGGCAATGTGCACAAGAAGTTCAGGGAGAATAAAATACCTATCCATAAAAATGTGTAATAAAAATTGTAGGCCTCTTCAGTGTAACCAGTTCAGAGCTTAACTTTCTCTATGTGCAGTCTACATGGATTCTACAATACAAACTGCAAAATTAAGCATGAGTGAAAAATTATCCTTGGCCATAACATACTGTTTTCCTCCCTGGTGCTTCTAGGTATCAGTGGAAACGAAGCAAGACATTCTCTTATGCATTTGACAAATATTGATTATTTCCCTTTAGTAATTCACAAAATGCTTAGTTATTAAGAGGAGTTACAGTAAAAATATAGTAATAACAATTACAATTACTTATTTTACACAGGTTATAGATGTATTAATGTGCATAAGCTGCAGGGTCAGTATAAGTCTTGCTCAGCTTTCTTTAAAAGCAGTGGGACTAATAAAGACTTCTGTTTTAACTTTAGTGAAATAACACTGAAATATCACCTCATTTTTATGTCAGCAATGGTTTCTTTTTACCTCCATGATGTCAAAAGGGAATTATTATTATTAGAACGACAGTTTCCTAATGATGCTGTAAAAAGGAGAACCTGAAATCATGACAACCAAACATTTATATTCTGTCTTCTCTGTAGGTTAAGATAGGAGACAGGCTTAAGTACACGCCTCATAGTGAATCAAGCTTTTCTTTTCCTAATGTGATTCTGTACAGTGGACCAAATCAAGAGCAATACCTTACAATTCAGAAGTGGAAGTCCAACCTTTCTATTTATTTATGTAAAGGTGATAAAGGTGATATTTATGTTAAGGTGATATTTATGTACTGTATTCACTCAATTAAAAGAGAAGGGTTTCTCCCCGCAATCAGAATGGAGGAAAAAAAATCCCTTGTTTTATTATACTTGCATACAAGGGAACCTCATTAAGTACACTATCTGTCATTAAACTGCTACCAAAAGCAGTATGTGCTCAGTAGTGAAAACCAACTATGAAATTGATTAAATGCAGCCAACACGAAGCATAATTATAAAACACATAGCCCATTTTGGACAAACATACTGATGGGACCTACCACAAGGATAGGTTAGTGCAACCCACTGGATTTAGGTATATGCTAGTACCCTTTGCATGGAGTCCTTCTCATCACTGACTTTTTTCCCAAGTCATAGTGAGCCACAACACTGTATACATTTTGACTTCCTCTTCACTCTCACAGCTGAGCTGTGCCATTTTCCCATTTCCAATGATTCCTGCTTTTTAATCAACCTTAAATGTCTGGCAACCAACACCAAACACAGCCCCAAACAGTTCACCCAGAATCACTTTGTTCCCCCAGAATCACTCTCGCAGTCTGTCACATATGATTAGAGTGGTCCTGCCTTCCATGAGGTGAAGCCAGACCAGGTTGTCCTGTACCTCATCTGTACTTAAATTTTTGAAGTATCCCAGGACCCATAACAAGAACACTTGATTTGAATCATGAGGGGGTTAATTGTACATGGTTCCTTTGTAAAGGCTATTTTGAGTACACACACACAAACTGAGCAGTGCTGGGTTGTGGGGTCACCAAGGCTTGAAATGCTGTTGACTCTGTTGAAGTTCAACCTAATGACCTGTTTGGTATGTCAGGAACCTTTTAGCTGTGGACTAATAGCATGTATAGTTTATACTATATTGGTGGGTGCATCTACACGTGCTATTAAGGTGAGGCAATAAAATCTGGAACAGTTTGCAGTAGAGTTAATTGCTCCTGGGTACAGTGTCTACATGTGTGCCTAGGACTGCAGCAATTAGAGCTGAGGCAAAGCAGCCCTGGGCTGGCAGGGTACATGGGGGGGTCAGCCCCAGGCTCCGGGTGGTGGTGCCAAAGGAGCTGACAGGAACCAGGGGTCTGGCTCCAGGTTGGCTGGGCAGACTGAGAGCAATTTGTGTCCAGCAGTCACTATCCATGTAAGTGGTTAATCACAGTTAATTATTCCACTGTAAGTACTGTCTCTGACAATACTATCTTATGGTGGAGTTATTTTACTGCACACTAATACTGGTGCATCTACGGATGGTGAAGATTTACTGTGGAGCTAATTAGTCAAGTCCGCAGTCAAGTGTATGTGTAGATGCATCCAGTAAGTACAGAAGTGCTGCTTAAAACTTGCAGCAGTTTCAAGAAAGGTAAAGTGTATCAATTCTGGATGAATTAAGTCTATGAGTACTATATGCAAATTACTACAGGCATATTTATTTCAAGGTCAGTGTTTTTAAATTTGCTCCTCACTTCCATGTGCTCAGGGAGAGCAGCAGTGTCTGACAATAAGGAGGGGGGAAGGGACTTCAGGGGGAAGATGTTACGGGAGGCACAGGGCAAGGGCAAATCTGACCCCCCAGATTTATTTTCTCTGCTGTAGTTGTGGATGGGGTACAAATCCAATGTAAACCTCCAATAGTTATATTCTATACCTGGAAAATTATAAAAAAATTATAAATTTTCCATATACAGAATCTAATTATTGGGGGAGTTATTTTATATTCAGGATTGCTTTATATTTGAGTAAATACGGTATATGTTTATGTTCCTACAATTGTAGTAAAAATAAACAAACACTTCTTTCTAATAGATAAAGACCCAACCCAGAAAGATGACAGGTGCCCTGCTAGCCCCTGCTCACTTTAGGAGATCTGTACAATAGAAGAATAAGTACATCATGCATCATGTTCTTATAGTCTGTGGCTCACTTTCCGCATCCATAAAGTTTGAATAAAAACTATGCACATCACAGTAAGCTGCTTTGGGATCTGCTTTATTTGGTGGTAGATCATTTTTCTTTCTAATAAACAAAGCTGGATTTCAAAGTACTTTGAACTTCGCATAGCCAGTTATGCTTGTATAAAGTGAATGAAAAGCTAGTTCTAAATGCCTTTACCTCAGGGAGTTACTGGAGAATTCTGATTTGCTGCCATTTTGTACTCATGCTGTTCACATAAAAATAGCTATATAAAGTACATGGCAGCCCAACATTTTTACACATGTCCATTTTACACAATCCTTAAATTATTCCATGGTTTGAGGTTTTTTCCAAGATGAAAACATTTGCTTTGATTCAGTGGATCTGGGAACTGGCATACTCCCAAAGAAAGAGAATACTGATCCATTTGACTGCTGGCTGTGAGCTGAAAGCTGGATATACCATTTTCTAAATTAGTTGGAGAACTCAAGTAGAGCCTAAACCCTGAAGCTCCTTGGGGCTGAAAAATGTATTACAGTTTTGAAGGATTATTAAATAAATGTGTACATAATATTCAGACAAGGTTCTTTGGTTGGGTAAATGTGATTCCTTTCATTAGACCAACTAAATAGTTAGAAAAAATTGTTCTTTACAAGCTTTTGGGCACAAACATCTTTCTTCAGGGATAGGGAAAATCTTCTGGTATTATGTGTTTTCCATAGTACAATAGAAGCCAATATGCAAAAGGTAGACAAACCTCCAAAATTCACTTTCTAAATCTACTGGATACAAAAAAATCACAGAATAAATTCAGACACTGGATTTATGGCACATTATAACCTACTTGCCATCTGATAACCCCGGGCAAGCTGTCTGCATTTTACCAGCTACATTCGATCACCAGTTCAACATTCCCCTGCTTACCTCCCCACCTATTGTCTCCCATTCCCTCTGAACCTCATTGCTATGCATTTGCATTTTCACAGACCTGCATTTTGCATATTGGCTTCTATTCTACCATGCAGAACACATAGCACCAGCAGACTTTTCCTCTGCCTGAAGAAGGGTGTTTGTGCCCAAAAGCTTGCAAAGAACAATTTTTCCAACTATTTAGCTGGTCTTATAAAAGATATCACATTTACCCAAAGAACCTTGTCTGCCTAGCTCCATAGACCAATATGGCTACAACCAACAACTTTAAGGAATATTCATATATGTACGGCTTGTTGAATATTTTTCTTTGCCATCTCTATTTAAATAAGAGCTTTCTCCTTTATGATCGACTCTTTCATTTCTGGTGCAAAAAGACTCATTGGACCTAAACTATATCCCATGCCATGAAACTACACCAATCTCCTCCAGATGAAACCAAGAGAAAACTTGTTTGCTTGTGAGGAGGATGTTTCCTCTAAACTGTCTTTTTCTCCCCTGCTGATAAGAAGGCTTATATTCTTTCCAATCCTGGCATGCAGGATAGAGGTACTATCATGATTTTAATGAAAAAGGAATAATAGAATCGTAGGGTTGGAAGTGACCTCAAGAATCACGCATCCAACCCTCTGCTCAGATATAGTACGTCAATTCCTACAACATGCCAGACAGATGCCTATCTAACCTTTTTTTGAAAATCTCCAATGAGGTTTTGAAAAACGCTGATAAAGGAGACTCCACAATTTTCATCAGCAAGCCTGAGTTTTTATGATTTTTAATCTAAATCTGCTTTGCCACAGCTTTGTCTCTGGCATTTGTGCTACATCATGACAGTGGGGAAGTTGAAGTCTCCTTCCCTACTTACTGCTCCATCCTGTACAAATGTCAGGAATAAGTACTCTTTAATTACTGAAAGCAGTCTTCAGACTGGATGCATAATTTTCACTCTCAGGAGACATTTTTATTCAGACTTTTTTTAATTAAAAATCCCCAAAATTTGTAGTTTCAAACAAAAATGTTCCTTTTTTAAAATGCAGCCTTGAGATTTTCATGCTGCTTGCCATCATCTAGCTGAACAACTACAGTACTGAAAATCCAAACACACACAAATTCATAACACCATAAAAGTTCACATTAGCATTTAAATGCTCAGCCAGTTCACTTTCCTCTAATTCATAAAAACTTTATTTAGCTTCACTAACAAACGAAAATGGAGCTGTTCATGTCTGTCTGTTCCTTGCATTCACTAGCACTGCATGGGTCAGCCACCTGCACAGAACAGATGCTTTTCTGGCAACTGGTTTTCAGTGGTGTCTCTCTCCCAGTCCCAGCCTACAGCCCTCCGTCACACAGACAGGTAATGAGGTGAGGAGACAGTGGGAGAACACTGGCAGGATTTCACAGCTAGAACATTGTATTATAGCTAGAACATGAGGCATTATACTTTGGATTAATGTTTACATCCTTGTGTTACATTGATGTTCTCTTATTGCATGTAACCGGTTGAAGGATAAGAACTACATCTAAAAGAAAAATGTGGTTGGATTGTCTGCTTGGGCTCATGAAAGTTAACATATGTGGGAGGCATTTAGTTTACGGTAAAAATATGGTTCTTACAATTGCATATATTTCTTGAAAAACATATGACTATGCTTTTAGCTACAGACTATTTAATATTTACTATATATACACTGTCTACAAGCAACCTGACTTTTCTTTCACCTCCATCCAAGTATAAGAGGAATCACTACACCGAACCCACTGGTGTTGAACCAATGCAAAGTGGGTAAAAATGACAAGGGAATTGGACTGAAGATCTTTAACTTGCTATATACATTACTATGAGACCTCATGAGCATGGGTCACAAGATCTATGTTTCTTATTCAACCACTGCTGATTTCATCTTACTAGGTTCAGGTGATATGCAAGAACTGAAAAATGATTTTCTTACACAGACATATTGAGCCCAGTTCACTCCTGACATAAGCAGATATAGCAATAATATTCAGCTCCATTTCCCTAATAAACCACAGTTCTGAATTTGGCCAACTGTTTTTAGCTAAATAAAATACAACACTGCTCATGGAAAGACAGACTGTTGCTGCTAAAAGGGAGACAAGTGTGGCCTTCTGCCTTCATTTAGCATCAATTATATATATTTCAATTCATCAGCTCCTTGTTTTTTCCAAGCCTGCTGCGGAGAACACAGAGTAACTAGGAAGAGGTGTGGGATCAGCCAAAAACTGACTGCCAATCAACTACAGTTACACACTTTATAAAATATTTACATGTTGAAAGGGCAGAGGGCCAAACTCTCCCTTGGCACTGGCTACCCACACCACTGAGAAGCAGCAGAGATATTGGCAGGAGCATCCCCTGATGTGGGAAGTACTTTGGTTAGTGGATCTTCACAATCCATTGCTGGCTCCTCCAGTTAGCAGGAGAAAGGCATGTGCCAATCCAGAGCCAAGAACCACTGGCAGCGGATGGCAGCAGACATTCTAGGTAGTTTTGGGGACTGAATATATGTTTGCTACAGCAGATACCAGTCTCCCGGGAGCAAGGTATGCTTCTCCTAGCACACACTAGGCAGTATTCTGCCTGGCTGTTTCTGTGGTGAGAAAAGATTCCCACCATTCTCTTTCCACCCAGCACTCTCTGCTCAAAGACTAGCACCTAGCCCAGTGGGTAAGTTACTGCTGTATATGGACAGTACTTACTTAAGAATTTACTATTTCATAATCATATTCCAGTATTCATTAAAAATCCAGAGGTTTATATTCACCAATTAACGTCACAAATATGTTGTACTTTCAAGACTCAAACTATGTTGCAGTCCTTCCTAAAGGAATACTCTTCATTTTTAATATTTTAATATATATAGGACTGATTACTGATTTCCCACTCATTTTACTGCAGTAAAACCCTACTGACTTTACTGGACTTGACTTCAGATTTATACCTCTGTAAAGTCATGACCAGGGGTAGCTGCAACTAAAATGTGCGATGATACTTTTTCTCTCTGTAGCTGTTTGTTCTATAATAACCTAATTCAGGAATGGATGAACATAGACAATCTCTCAAAAATACTGAGTTTCTTTAACTTAATATTTAGGTTTTCTTTTAGATTCCAGTTTTTTGGCCTTAGCCAGCTCCCATTCAGATAGTCTAGAATGTAGTTATGACCTGCAGTCATAACTCTTTTCTTAAGGTTATATGAAAAGTGAAGACATGGCTTGAGGAGAAACAATGATTTAGGTGTCAATACTGCATCTGTAATTGTCACAAGGAGGCCTGGATCACTGAACAATGCCTGAATCTCTCTAGTTTTCAAACTGCTCGTGAGAAGGCCTTATACATAATGCTAACTGGCTATCTTTTTATATAGATGCTATCACCAAAGTATGTGAACACCTCACACATATTAATGAATCACAATATCTTTGCCACGTAGGGAAGTATTTACATTCCCATTTAAAAAATGTTCAGCATTGAAACTAAGGACTAATGGGAGCTGTTGGTGCTGAACACTTAAAAATCCAGTTATGTTAGATTCTTAAATGGGAGTTAAGCTTTACTGCAAATAATCCCTACTGACCTAACTCAAAATCTCATAACTCTCTCCCAGAGCCAGGAAATGAATCCAGATCTCTTTAGTCCTGGTTTAAAACTTCCTTTCTCCAACTATATTTTTTAGCTAAAGGTTAACCCCTCAAAGGCTCAGACTGACATGTTAGTGTTTGTGTCCCTTTGTAAGTAATGTTGCATCTTTAACAGACTTCCTTTTGATGAAAGGTCACCGATTTACATGGGTGAATTCTAGATCAGTTCTTCCTCCATGACAAATTACCTGCAAGTCTCCTATGTGCTGAAGAAACTGGGGTATGTCTGTGCTGACATTTAGAAAATTCTCTATATGTTTCTTGCTGTTGGTTTCTTATTCCTCCTTCCCTCAATTAATGTGTGCTGAGGAGGTGTGGCCAGAGCCATGTAATGAAATGCTATCTTCCATAGTTTTCTTTCTCCCTATATGGAAAGGTCATGCTGTGCTCTAATATCCCACCTTATAATGAAAAAAATGCCCAACAGAAAGCAAAAGATTTAAGGAGAAAAATGATGAGAGAGAAGTAAAGAATTCAAGCTCAACTATAGAAGCTTGGTTGTTCAAATTTAAGTGCTTTAATCCACATTTGGGGGCTACAGTAAAAGAGGGTTGTCTATTATGGATGCTGCAGAGCTACAAGTCAATACATCCTCTTGAAAATAAGCCCACTACAAAACATCGTTTTGACCTTCTGAATAATATGTCTGGAATCAAGGAAAGGACCAGTATAGACAGATCTTTTTCTGCCCATTTAAACTTTTTAAAATTTGTTGTAAAAAGGTAATAGCATACAGACTAATTTCTGCCCATATGTGATTTTGCTGCCACTGGGAGTGCGTTAAAAAAACTGAAATAATACTGAAAACCTATCTGATATGAAAGTCATCTACTGGTGCTAACTAGTATGGCTCAGAGTACATAATAGGTCATGCCCTGATGACCACTTTCTCAAGGAAGGACTCCATCCTCACCTGATCAGCACCAACTTGTAGCACTGTATACTTCTAAACCACAGAGAAATATCTTCAAAGGAATAATTTAAAAACTAATGGTAGGATTCTAAGGCACAAAAAGCAGTCAGGCATCCAGCTTCCTAAATTTAGGAATCTAAAACATTAAATAATGGAAAACTTGTAACTAAAAATAAATGCTGGGAAAGTTTTCTGACATTATAAGGCCGTGAATGCAAATATTAGCGGCTCAGAAAGCCTTATATTTCAAGCTTGGGAGGCAAGTGACTGCCTAGCACACTAGGATTATAAAAGTCGCATTACAGAAGCCATTTAAGTGAAAGTTCAGTTTCAAACAATAGTGTTGAAAATTAGCACTGCACAATATAAAAATGAATTAACTTAACCTGCAAAGACTATTTTATGGAACTACTTTTACAGAATTGTGAACATTTTTCAGTTCTGCAGGTGTATATTATTTTAAACTATTTTTATAGACATACTGATTTATGAGGCTTAACTAATCAAATTTCAGTCTTCATTACTGAAATTCTGGAATAGGGCCTATGACTATCTAATTTCTAGTTTTCACAAAGTTCATTAAATACAAAAATTCCACAGTATAGTTCTGTATAATATATTCAATGGCATTTAATATTGTGTTGTCATGTCATAAAGTAAAAGCAATGTATACATGCAGTATTTTTACTTTAAAATTGTGATTTGGTATCATTCATTAATAAAAACACTTCTTAAATCTCCTTAACCAACTTCTCCAGTTTAAGAATGTCAGAGACAGAAAATACTAAATAATTGGCAGTCGATTTGATGACAGTTGTGACTATGCCCTCAACACTGCAGGTTTCAGGTTTTGTACCCATCAGTGATGCCTCAGTACATTTTTAGAAGGAATAATAGGATTTTAGGATTTCAGAAAGTCAGAGAATTAACATATTTTCTCACACATAACACACCTTTTCTCCAAAAAATCAGACCCTCCAAAATTGGATGTATGGATTAAGCATGGAAGCTGATTTTCTGCAAGGGTACCTGCTCTGATTCATGCCTCACAATGCAGCAGTTATTCAATTACTATTCAGACAGCTAAATCAATTGACTTAATGGCTCATTGTTCTTCACTCCACAGGTGTTAATGACCACCCCTCTTTTTTAATGGTTTTGTCTATTCCACTAATCAAACTAACCTTTCTCAGAACAATTTTGCTATCTGCTAGATGCTTCTGGCCTCTCTCTTCCTATTTCACAGCTCTGGTGACTCTTTAACTCTTTAAAATCGTAGCTCCACCCATGAAGACCAATCGTTAGCAGCAGCCAGGGATGGTAAGTCAGTTGAAAATGAGGTTGAGTCAGCTGAAAATTAGAGTCTGTCCCTGCTCTATGCAGATATAAAAGGGGGCGGGGATTGTTATTCATTTTTTTCAAAAAACAAGATGAATAATATATTCCAAGACATGCTGTATGCAAGAAAATATAGTATGCCAAAAGTCCTTTCTCTCCATATCTTAAATCTGTGTGCACATTATTTCTAGATCCCAAACCACCTTGCAGAGACACTGGGAGCTCACTTCAAGGCAAAAGGGTATCTGTGACATGGCAAATATTTATTTCCCAGTAATGCAGGCTCAAATGTTTAAGGCTATACATAAGAATTTACTTCATCTAGGATAGTCTTCTATTTGCTTACACAGTTACTAAAATGCCTACCCTGATTCTTTAATGACTTATTCCTTAATGACTCTAATGGTAATTTTGTCTAAGAACGGTTGAGTCCATTTTTTGTTAAGATACAGAAGGATGCAAATAGTGACATTCAGCCACACACCCAAGCAGAAGGCAGTGCAGAGTTATACCACTTTAGGCAGTTAGTATACAATGGACCCATACATGCTGTACATCCCTTGGGATGGCTTTCTCTACAAACTGCTGGGCCTGAGGATAGGCATTGTGGCAGCAACCTGTGATGAGGCAGCTGAGAAGAGGAATCTCTTTATGCTCCTTGTGCACCTCTCTAATGGCCTTGTGATGGGTATGTACTTTGGAAGTCATCAGAGTAATCACAGGTCCCACATTAGGCACTGATTGGTTTTTCCTAGTCACACACAGCAGCAGACATGGGTGAGTTTTAAGGGAAGAAATAGATAGAAAAAGTTAGAGGGGGGTACAGCAAGTACAAGTGTTAATACAGCTCATGGGCCAGAGCAGAATGGTTCTGCTGGTATTCCTGGCTCTGTCTTCCCATCCTGCTTACTATGCTTTGCTTGAGACACTCGTATTTGGCCCTGAAGGTTTAAATATGCATGTAAAGTCTTAACCCAATCTGCCATGAAGGGAACATGACACAACAATAATGTAATTGGATCTGAATGAAGTGGTCTTCAAAAAATGGCTTTGATATGCCTAAGAAAATGGGGCAATAGAAACACTGAAACAGGAAAAAGTGTTTAGTAGATAGATGAGGTCTGACCCTCAGACAGAGAAAAACAAAGAGAGAAATAGATAAAAATAGAAAGAAATAAAATCCGAAGAAAAACTAGTCTCTTTATATCGAAGAAGAAAAAACAGAGAAAAGATGAAATGATACATTTCTAGCAGTGAAAAACACAGTAAGTCTTTGCATCATGTATCATAGACAACAGCTGTAACAGTAATAAATTCTGAAGCTTTCAGTGAATAGAATTATTATCATTGTTTCTTTTTATTTGTTTTCATTGTGTTCTGTCACCTGACTACATGTTTTATGTGAGTTTTTTTATATGGTTGCAGATGTGCTTACTGAGCACTGAGTATATAGCAAGGTATGTTAAATCTCCTTATAAGGAGGAGCTTTCTTATCGTTCTCTAGCATAAGCATAGAAGCATTATGAATAAATAGGGAAAAGCCTGCTCAGAAGGAGAAGAAAGTCAGAACCCAGCAAAAGAAGGGGAACTGGGAAGATGGAGCATGGACCTCCCCTATTACAAATAAAAAAATAATTTTTGTATTAGCATCATTTTAAGAACAGAGAGACCAAGCTATTGTCTGCCTTAGTGATTCAGGCATCTTTTTTTAAAATCTGATCTCAGTTGTATACAAGTATTTCTGAAGCAGGGACTTTCCTGTTCTGAGGACTGTCCAAGTACCTCATAGAAAATCTCAATCACTAATTGTCTGAAGACCCACTTTCTTGGGTTAGCTGTTTGAGTGGTAGGTCTTAGAGAGAGCTGCATACCTACCCTGCCCTCTAGATCATAGACAGTCATCTTTCATTGTCTTATGCGGCAGAAACTAGTGGTCTGCATTTTTATCTTGTACTACTGATTCACGCTGAGACAACAATGGGGCATTTCTTTGAGGTATGTCCAGAGTTAATGCAATGTCGCAATTTGGCTAGGTCTTCTTCCTTTATCCATTCTGTGTTTTTTTAACTATCTCTCCAGCTGCTGGTCCCATTTTAACTTTAATGAAATGTGTAACTGAACAGTTCTGGAAGGCTTGAGTTTGGTTTATAAGTTTACATTTTGGGAAGTCAGTAAATAAGCTGGTAGCTTTCCCATAAATGTGAGTGACACTCGGTATAGAACCTGAATTTTGTTATGCTTCACTTGCTCAGCTCCACACAAGGAGAATCGCATTAAACTAAAAAGGTCTTGCATTGATTTAATACACAAATGATCCACCTTTTCTACAGTGAATATAAAATACAAGTTAAGGCTCACTATTGATGCTATTGCTAAGATCCACAATATTAATATCCATTTTTTTTAAAAGTAAGTGAAATAGAACTTTCATGTCAGGATACAAGTGACTTTCCTCTCCTTTCCCTTCTACATACTGTCATTTTTAAATTTCCCAAACTCTATAACCCTATGGAGATATGCCTAATTATAAGGGTTAAGGGTCTTACTCCTCTATATGATAATACTCATGTTAATTTGCTGATGCCTCAGAGAAAAAAATGAAAATCATTTTAAGAAAATTTTGCAATTTTCATACACTTTTTTTGTTCTCCTGAAAATAAAATATTTGGTCTTTCAAAGTTTTGCTCTTCTGTCTTCCTCTCTCACCTGAGGACATAATTCTCTGCTTTTAATATCACAATTAGAACTGTCATTGTTTCATGAGATGTCAATAGCTCTTTAAAAAGAAACTAAATGTGTATTTATATGATGAAGTATAATATCTTCTTCTACTGTGTAAATACTCAAAGGTACATTTCAGAAACTGTCTGACCTTTAAATCTCAAACTTTACATTGTAAGCACAAAAGGGAAATCCTCATACAAATATCTTGGTATAAATCTACTTTGACAGCAAATCCAGAAAAATGGCCCCATCTTGTTTTGCCTATCTCTTCTAGCTTCTTCCTGGGCCCAGCATAGTATAGGATTATAGAAGTCTAACTAGTCCAGGTAGGGAGAAAAAAGAATGGAACTTTAGCACAGCTGTATTTTCTGTTATTTCCTGTATTCTTGGTGCTAATATTATTCTGTAAATAAAGTACTGGTGAAAGATATCACATTGAAAATGCTGAAACACAAATTATTTTCCTTATTTGCATCACAGTTATTTATTAGCATCAGCAACAACAATGCAAACTGCCTGCCAATGTACCCAAGAGCTAACTTAGCTGGAAAGTGTCTAAGGGTTAGCATGTTGTTGTTCCTAACACAGGTCCATTCATTCCTTGGCCTAACACTATTAATGCAGGTACCAACTTTCATGTTTTCTGTGAAATGGATATTGTATGAATTGTACTAACTGCATCAACTCAAGTGTTGACAACTCAAGAGATATCAGATAATAACTTCCTGGTGCCTTCTGAAACCAGTAACTTGGAGGTAAAACATTCTTTGTACCATTAAAAATCATGAGATCATATAGATCCAGGTATCATTCAGAAGAAAGTCTCCAATTCATTTACTTTCAAAGAGGATATTTTTATCAGGATATTTTCAGGAGCTAAGTAGAATGCCTTGATGTTGCTAGATTCTCAGAGATCATTTTGGATGGGTGGAATGAGAAATTTTCTTTCAAAACTACTTTATGTCTTTATCGGTAAACTAAAAATGTTGTTAAAATGTTTAAAATGATCACTGACATTTACATCCTCTTTAAATATGTAAACATGCTCAAGCTTACTTCTTTAAGTCTGTGACTGTCACTCAGTTATTTGTCACAATATTGTCACAATACTGACTGGCTGAGATATTTCATTTTACAAAATGACAATATTGAAAACATGCTATTCGTTATAGTCTTGATGTGCTGTAAAACCACCCGTAGCCATGGGCTTTGCCAGCCATACATGATTAAAAAAGAAAATTGAGACTGTGGTAAATAAGGAAAAGGAGACTTTTGTATCTTGAAAAAAAATCCAACACTAAGATTTTTCTTGGGGATAAGTTAGCCCCTAAAAACACTGCCTCATGGACACATAGGCTGTATCTAGGCATTGCATGTTAAATCATGCACGGTGCTGCTGATTTGCAGAGCCAGGGCAAAATTTGCTACCAGGTTTTCCCAGTAGCAAAAAAAAAAAACCTGGAAGAAAAATGTGGTGCAAAGCATGCCAAAGTGGCATACAGTGGGACAGATGCAAAGATGGGGGAGCTGCCTAGGGCTGCCTGCTCCCCTGTCTCTGTGTGCTGTGGAGCCCTTGCACTGAAGCACCCTGTGCCCCAGCCAGCTGCTCCCCAGCCGGCTGGGGCACTGGGTTCCTCAAGACGGAGGAGCAGGCAGCTCCCCTGACTCTGCTTGCCTTAGCATGGGGGCTCCACTGTGAAGCCCCCATGCTGACATACATGGAGATGGGGAAACAAGACTGGGGCACAGGATGCCTCAGTGTGGGGACTCTGCAGCATGTGAAAATGAGAAAGCAAGCAGCCTGGGGCCACTCCCCAGGTTGCTGGGGCCAGGATGCCTCAGCATAGGGGCTGCCCGCCAGCTAGCCCTTCACTGAGGCACCCTGTTCCCTTGCCAGGCCCCCCTGCAGCAGGACAATGTAAAGCGCACAGGCAGGGACATGCACTGCGGCACAAAGTAGTGGTACAAATTTGTGCCACTACTATTTGTGTTGCTGCAAACACATGCCCCTGCTCATGTACATGTGGCCATGGTGAAAGGAAAATGGTGGAAAAATTCTTTGTGTAGATTGTTTTCTAGTTCAGCTTGAATAGCGAAGAAAATTAAATAGCTATAATATTCTATCTGCATTAAGAGCTGCTACAGTAATCACTCAGTGAAACATAACTTAAAGTGAGACTAACTAGAAATATGTATAGCAACTCCCTAATATGAATAGTAATGTTAGTCTGACTTGCATTCTTTGGCTAAATACATTCCTATCCTGACACTTTTCTGAAGGGCTCTTCTGAAGGGTATATTGAGTGTTGTGAAGAAATGTTGTTATAATGAAGATAAATATGATGGAGGCTTAGCAATATTACAAACCTCATACTAGAAAGATTGTACTTATGTTTCTTTAATGAGGATGGAGAATATGCAAACAAGCAATAGTTAATTCCTTTGTCTATTCACATAGGTAGGGTGAAGCAAAAATGAACATAATACCCACAAATGACATAAGGTTGGATAAAACTGAGGATGCCAATATTTCATAGAACAAAGCTTACTTTGTATCCTGATGATTTGATGTGCACTCCTCGCTTGGTCAGTGTAGATTTCATTCGGATGAAAAAAGAGCGCTCCAGGTTGTTGTCAGTGGTTAGTAGATTGGGGCTTGTTGATTCCACTAGGGAATAGAGGGGGAAAAAAACATATACAGATTATTTAGATTTTATACATCCCCTCTCAGATATTTCTCAGGTGCAATCCTTGAACTTACTAAAAATAAATGACTGATGGATGCTAAGAGTGCTGTAATCAATTTACCTTGTTTAGAAAATGTTTACTTAGCGAAAAAGATGGAAAAAAATATATGTGTACATAGTAACTCTCATTTTTAAAAAAAAACCTAAATACAGAGATGCCTTATTAACTCTTTCCTACACATTTCTATCATAGCTATTTCTTTGCAGACACTGAAGTTCCTTCTTGTTATGCAACCGGATAAGTATTATTTAGGCGACAAGGCTGCCTACTAAAAGGGGTCTGCAAGTTCTATTTCAGAATCCTATTCCCCAGTCCCACCTTGCTCGCTGAGATACCTAAGGGCAAGGCATTTCAGCTTTTGGTGTCTTAGTTTCCTCATTAGTTAAGGTTAACTAATGTCCATAAAATACTTTGCAACCCTCAGATGGAAAGCACTGGGGTTATTATTATTAATAATAATAATTAATATTAGTGACTAATTATAGCGGAATGTCTTCATGGTCCATTTAGCTTCAAGTGAAGTTTCTTCTTTGAAACTACAGATCTAACACATGTGTTCAATTCCCTGAACCCCAACATGTATTGTAAATAAGAAAATCTGGTGGGAATTAAGTATGATAAAATAAAATACATATTGCTGGGTGACATCATATTATCATATTCCACAGGCGGTATTTCAACAGTTATATTTTCAACCCAAATGCTAACATGTTCTCCGTTTTCAAAAATATAATTCATGGGAACATTCTTGCGCAATCCTACAATAATAAGCTGCTGCTGGCAATTAAACATATTGTGGTTCCATGAAAAAAAATTACAAACAACAACAAAAAAGGGATTTTTAAAGATCGCATTGCTGTCTTTTTAGAGACTGTAACCAGTTACTGTTCAAAACTATTCCAAGTAAAAAAGCATTTGATATACAGCCTATAGATGCACCACTTGTTTTTGAGCTAAGGATTATTTGGAGTTGTCCTTGTTCTAATGTGGTCACATTATCTTGTATTTATGGCATTTCAACTCCGTGTGATGAAACCAGTGACAAGAATGCCCCTTTCTTTAGTGTCTCTTATGGTTTTTTGTTTTAGAGAGCATGGATTCGATGTCATTTTAAATGTACAGCTCTTTATCACTTGAGGGAAAAGCAGAGCCATGTTATATTTAGTACTTTCATTTCTTCTGATTAAATATGAATTACTATGAAATTTTTCTCATCATCTAACACGCCATAATACGCCAACAGCTTTTTAATACACTATATAAGCACAAACTTCTGCTCTAAGAGTTTAATTTGCCCCTCTAATCCAATCACATCAACCTTATTTCTCTTATCAGAGATTCCCATTTTGAATTAAATGAGCTCATTAGTTTTAATCAAAAGCAGAGAGATCAAAACTTAAACGTAAATGCTTTAGATCAGAACTGTCAGTCAGCCGTGCAGTTCTATTTTACTAAAACACAAGATCAGAGACCCTTAGAACCAATTTTTTCTCGTAAGGGATGCCGAGAGCTTGAAGATGCTATATCCTTTTTTTTTTCCCAAGGACAGATTATACATTTAAGGTTAGACTTAATTTAGAGCATTTTTTTTCATCCTGGTGGAAATGGAAAAGTATGCCAATCTGCTGTTGTCTCTTTCACATTTATTGGTGCTGGTCCTTGGAGACCTGAACAAACGTGAAGCCATCAGAATCCATGCCACAAACCCGGCCTCAAAAAATTCAGCTCTGTTCAGCAATATCATGTTTGTAACATCTAAGAAATTACACTTTCAAAGAAAGGAAATGTGCTTCAGGGTCAAGGTTATGGAACCCTGAAACAGCAATGCAGGGTCACCAGGTTACTAGAAGCACTGGTGATGTGTGGATCATTATTAATTATTACTATTATTATACAGTACTCTACAGTACAGTGCTTAAAGAGTACATTAAGAAACCACAGCATGGGTGCTTCCTGCTGTGTGAAGAAATGCTAGAATCAGCTTAACAAATGCACTAGTTGTAGTCCGGCACATTATGCCCTAACATAGGCAATAAGTACTATATGCCCCCATGTGTTGTAATGGTAATTACCAAAACACATAGAAGTAATGTTAATTAAACATACAACATTAAATTTGAATAACATTTAGGTGGTGGAATGCTCTTGCCACACCTGAGAAGAAAAAAAGATGAGACTGACATTTTAACCTTTATTTCCACTTTTGTGAAGGAAAGCAACACAGCTGAGATTTAGTACAGTGTACTGGGTATTGAATACTTCCTGGCTTCTTGTTAGCTTGTATATCAAGCTTACCATAATTTTGCTTTTAATCTGATATCTATAAAAACTATATATCTTTCAGTGAGGATCATAAAATGCATATAATTTATGCAGCGATTGGAACAGCATCTATCACATAAATATGTATTTAGACATGTTTGATTTTCTTAAAAGTGCCTGAAGAGTGTATATGAGAGGTGGGATTAGTTACCTAAAAGTCCAAGGCAGTTTAAGAACATCTTTCTGAGTGTCTCTCCGGAGAAAACAGTTATGGTAGATGAAACAGAGATGCATTTGGGCTTGCACCAACCACAGTAAGGGACTGTAACAATGCTAATTATTATGATTCATGCAGTATTTTAAAGGTAGGATAGCCACAGTATGTGCTCATTGATGTCAGTAAAATCTACACTGAATACAGCCCATTGTGAGACCTCTGCATTTGACTTTGAATGCTAATCTCTTAGACATTTAAGGTGTTTTCCATTTATACCACTGGAGACTAGCAATCAGACTGACATCAGAATGAAACTTTGCAACACTTATTTTTTTTAAGAGATTTTTTAAAAACTTCAGAAAACTCAGATACTAGTAAAGTACATTTTGTTTGATACCCTAGTAGCTGAAATGCCCTTTTACATTAAAAAAAATGTTGCTGCTGGACTAAATCTACCAAGTTCTAATCTTACACAAGCTGTTTCTCTGAATTACAAACCTTTGAAATGGAATATATAGAATGCATATACTTCATGTTGACGGAACTAGTAAAAGGCACTCAATGTTATACACTGTCTTTGCAAAAACAGGTAACTGTAAGAGCAGCTATATTTATGTGTCCTGTGCTGTCTTCAATGGACAGCATTCAAAGAAATTCTTTAGACTCTTGGAATTGCTATGGGAGTCCACTACAGTTTTGAGAGCACAAGCAATGGGTTACCTGTTTCTAAGGGTATCCAAATACCAAATGTGGTATATCTGGGCCAAAGTGTTATCAGAGTCTTAAATGCCATCTGAAAACCACAGAAGCAAAAAAGAAAAAGTAGGAACTAATACCCCAGTCCCGTGAAAGGCTCCAAGCATTTGGATTCCAGGTCCAGTACAGAGCTCTGTTATCATTCTGCATCATGTTAGGAACTATTTATTTGTTCCACGTCCCGCAAAAAGTCATGCATGAGTTCAACTTCACATAGTTCTATTAACTACAATGGGAGTATTCACATGTGTATAGATAAGCATGTATATGTTCATGGGTTCTGATCCTGCAGTGAGCTCCACATGGATAGAGTCCTGTGCGAATCGCCACTAATCCCTGTAAAAAGTAATGCAGAGCAGCGTAAATCATACCTATCTCACAGCAATAACAGAAACACCAAATCCATGTCTGAGGCAGAAAAACGTACATATTCAGATAAATAACTTGTCCCCAGGATGAAAGAAAGCCGCAAATTTCATTTATGTCTTAAAGCCAAGATAAAGAAGAAAATTCTGCCAAAGCTACTTAAATGAATCTTTAACCACTCATGCCTTTTTGTCATCTGTATTAAAAAATTTGGGACAAGAGAAGAAAGAGAGAATTTTACCATGTTAACACGTGAAAAGGTTTTTTTGTGATCATTCTTTTGGAGGACCAGAAATGTCAGAGGGGTATGTGAGAAGCTACAAAACAAATAAATCTGATGCTCTCAATGGAATCTACAGGATAAATACTTGGGTTTTTACTTAAAGGAACTCTTGGCCTTGGCATCACTGCAATAATTTTTCATCAGCTGTTTATTTTCTACTTGCATAAAAAGCTTTTAGATAAAGTGAACAAAGAACAAAAACCTGTTTAAGCAATGTGAAGAAAAGACCAAATAAGAAGGAAAATTCACATTAACAGAAAAGGGGCTTATACCTTGCCTTGTGTTGGATACTTATAAACATCTCCCCAAGTTTTCTCAAAATCTAATAACAGCTTGCATATATGATTGAGAATCATCAGATTCAGTTGTGTAACTGGACAACACATATCTATCATTTCTGGTTGGTCTGGACGTTTCTGTTCCTCTCCCCCCTCGCTGATGCGACAGCAGGCCAGCATGGCTCCCGAGGCAGAGGAGGAAGGACGCTCCCCCATCACCACTCCAGTGGCCACACACCGCTGCCATGGCACCCTGGGGTGGGGGGAGGGAGTGGAGCTATTCTCCCCTCAGCCCCTCAGGCAACACAGCAGGGTCTGCCCACCCCAGGCACTGCCAGCCACAGCTCTAGCAACCCCCAGCTCCTGGCCTGAGCAACTGCAGGCATGTTGCTGTTACAAACCAGTTCAACCTAGACTAACCTGCAAATGTTTAATCAATTCAGGCTCTGACTTTCTGAATGTCCGTCCCTAACCCTAATGCTTGCAGGGCTAAAAGGAGTAACTTCCAGTATATATAATGCCTCTAATATGTTTGTGTGTATTATATATTATTATATATTATATATTGCTATGACCCATTAACTGTTAAAATGGGAGCTTCCTATTCCTGGAAAAGAGTGATTCTAATCTTCCTAAGGAGATACTTACCGCTTGTTTCTGGCCCAAGAAGAGTCTTAAAATTTCAGTGTCATTAATCAGAAGAACCACTGTAGATGCAATTAGAGGTTTCTAAAATGTATTATTTCTAATAGTTACAATTCTGTATAGTTGGACAAACTGCCTTAGGGCAGCCCCTAAGGAACCTGGACATATGGGGGGTGGGGGTTGGGCTTCTGAATATTTGGTACAACAGAGGCAACTCCTTCTCTGCATATGGGAGGACAGCAGTAGGGGGTCAAGACTCAGGCTTGGGCTAGACTGGAAGAGACCTGGGGTGGCTGGGAGTGGGGCGAGGGTCACTGAAGGAAAGAAGGAAACTATATGATTTAATGCCTGGGAGTGTTCCCAGGTGATATAATAAAGGCAGCATACTCATCTGTATCTACTTATTTTAATGGTAAGAAATTCATAGATTGTAAGGCTGGAAGGGACCTGAAAAGGTCATCAGGTCCAGCCCCCCGCACCAAGCAGGAAAGACAACTGGGGTCATGTGACCCCAGCGAGGTGACCGTCCAGTCTCCTCTTGAAGATTTCCAGGGTAGGCAATTGCACCACCTCTGGAAGAAGCTTATTCCACAGTCTGGAGAGACACATATTCAGCATTTAGTCGCTAAAAATATTCCTGGTTTAATTTTTCTTTCCCAGTTTAAGACGGCAAAATAAGTAACATGGACGTGATTTACCATGCAATGCCTTATTATGTTATAACTAGTAAAATGCACGAGGGGGCACAACAGAACAATTTTACTCTCCTGCCCTTTCAGTACTACTTTACTGCCAGGTGGCATTTTAGGACAAGATTTGATATTTTGGTTGGTTTATTTTCTTGGGTTGTGCCAGGTTGCTTTTGGGCAGGGAACTGTTGGCTTGAGAGACACACA
>NW_017728947.1:70242451-70265924 GCF_001723895.1 Crocodylus porosus | reverse complement strand
GGTGTGGGGGGGTTGAGTTCAATAGGCAGTGCTGTCTGCTTCCCCTGCAAAGCCTCCTGCTTTTTTCTGGGCTCTTGTTGCTTGTGGCACTGCTGGTTTGGGAGGAAAATCTTTTCATGCAATGGTCCACAAGAGTGAGCCTGCCTGTCTCCTCACAAGTCTGGATTGGCATTGGGGGTCTGTACCGCAGGCCTCCTGAAAAGGCTGCCCCCCTACCCAAGCCTGGTCCCAAAGCAGTTCTGCCCCCCGCTTTTTCTGCACGCTTGTTGCACCGGGTGTTGGGTGTGGGGTAAACTTAGGGCAGGGGTGGGCAATTATTTTTGGTGGAGGGCTGCTTACTGAGGTTTGGCAAGCCATTGAGGGCTGCATAACAGGCAGCCAGGGGCAGATAAATATTAATTTTCTACCTTTTCAGGGGCCCTGTGGGCTGGATAGAATGGCCTGGTGGGCCACATCTGGCCCGCAGGCTGCATTTTGCCCACCCCTGATTTAGGGCTACATAAAGGGTCTGGCCACCCTGTATGTTGGCATCTGGGTATCATGTACCCAGGCCACCCAGGCTAAAGCCTGAATGGAAACATTACTACAGGAATTTTTATGTAAGACAGAAATAATCCTGTGTCTGCTGTCTGTCGTTTGTGTCCTCACATCAAAAAGCAGGATTTTTTCCAAAGCTGAAAACAAGCGTGGGCATCGCCTGGGGTTCTTATCAGGGTTGATAAGATTCCTTGGCTACCAGGGATCCCCATGCCCAGGACAGCTTCTGTGCCCTGTCTGTGCCCAGGACAGTGGGGTCGGGGGGGAAGCTGTGATCAGCCTACTCCAATTCCCTCTCCCCGTCACCCCACCCTGATCACCACACAGTGGCCAGCATGAGTAAAACTGCCCACTCCCGCATGGCAAGGGCATGGTGTGGGTTGAGGTGAAGAAAGAAACAGCCCAGGCTCAATGAGAGGAATTTTTTTATCACTTAGTCTATTTGCATATCAATTTTTTAACTGCTGCATTGGCAGATCAGGAGTGCAGGGGGCTGCAGGTTAGGCATGAGAGGCACCAGCTGGGTTGGGGCTGCAGGGTGCTGTGGGTCAGGAGTGAGGGGCACTAGCTGGGCTGAAGGGGCAGAGGGCTTCAGGTAGGGAGTAAGGTGCACCGGCAGGGTTTGGGGGGGAGGAGGCTGCAGGGTGCCATGAATTACAGTGATCCCCCAGACCCAACAAACATTTGCTGTTGGATCCTGGGGGTTGAGGGATCAAGCTGCAGTTTGGGAGCTGAAGGTCAGGAGTAAGGGGCACCAGCTGGGTTGGGGGGCTGCAGATTAGCTAGTAATCAGAGGCAGTGGCAGGGCTGGTGGGGCAGGGGGCTTCAGGCTCAGAGTGAGAGACATAGGCAGAGCTGGGAGGCAGGGGTGCCACGCGCACCGACCACCAGCCTTCCTCATGCTTGTGCCACAACCCCCAGGCCACTGCAGGGAGAAGAGAGTCATGCACTCTTGGAGAGGCTTGGGTCCTGTGATGTGCCCAGCTCTGGGTTGGAATGGCCACGTATAACTGTGTATGGTGCGGGCTGTGCTAAACTGTTGTATGTGGCCATTGCACCCAGCCCTGGGGTGTATCTCAGCCTTCCCCATACAGTCTTATATGTGGCTGTTACACCCCAGACCTAGCGCCACCTGGGCAGGAGTGAGGGGCACCAGAAGGGCTGGGGGGCAGTGGCTTGGCTATAAAGCATGAACATGTTTTCTGTGTGGTTGTTATATATTGTGCCTCCTATAGGACTTCAGAGGACCATTTCCCATCCCCACTCAGACCATTACCTTAAGATTCCTCAACAGAATCTGTGAAACCAGTTGAGTGACTCTGGCCAAATCCTGGAGTGCTGACCCTATTTACATTACAACATATAACAGTTTAGCACAGCCCACACCATACACTGCCAGTGCCCTTCACTTCTGATCTACAGCCCCCTACCCTCCCAGAAGTGACGTGCAGTGGGTCCCAGAGGGATCAAAGCCCCAAGCTGCCTGCAGCTCGGGTTCTTTCCAACCCCTCTCCGGCATGAAGCCAGACAGCACATGGAGGATCCCAGGGACACTAGAGCCTGAAGATGCAACTAAGAGCTCAGGCATTGATAGCTTAGTATTACTGCTTTTTGCCTGCCACATTGGAGACCTGGGTTCAATTCCCAGCCAGGGCACCAGAGGATTGAGTTGTTTGCAAAAGGGAATCCCCACTGGGGTGCCTATACCTCACGCTTTGTGGGATCTGCTCCTCATATTTTAGGAAAACCTGCATCTTATATTTTGTGAACCCTGCACTTCAAGTCTATTGTTGATTCGTCTCTATTATATGTGTATGTTCACCTAAAATCCCTTTGGCTCCCCCCTGCTCCCCTGGTTCCCGCCCCCCGTGGATGTCCGAGGGGGGATACCGTTAATCTCCCAGGGTCGCTTGCCCCTGCATATATGTTGTATTCCACCCTGTTCTTTCCCTATTAAACCCATATATGGTTAAGTTCCAAATGGTCTCAGCTCTACTCTATAGGGGATAGAAGGAGAGCTGCTCCCTCACAAGAGGTTATCCTTCCCATAGCGCACTAACATCTGCTAAATCCCTTCAATTAGAGAGAGGGTAACTCATCTGAGTACCACCTGGGTTACAGTTACCCCTACCCTCCCAGCCCTGCCAGTCCACCTCACTCCTGACCCGCCTCCCCAGCCCTGCCAAATCAAAAATCAAAAACCCAATCCAACAAAAAGTTATTTTAATTAGCCTGAGTCTGGAACTTCCTAACCCCTAACAATTTTTTTTTGGAATCCAAAAAAGTTGTATTTTTTATTAATCTGAACCTTGAATTAAATCACAAGTAAAAATTTGCAAGATTATCCCCTGGAATCTTGTTGAAGTATTATAATAGAGATTCAATGGATTTCCATGGATTACCAAGTGAACCCAAGTGGCACCTGGGGGTGTAACAGCTGCAAAGCTGAAAGAATCACATTTTCAGGTGTAAGTGAGATTCACATTGAACATTTAAAACAACAAAAAAAACCCTCATGGAAGAAATTCAGGAGCTAAAAATAAAACACATGGGGTGTTTTAAATTAGCACAATAAAAAAAATCTGAAATGATAAACCAGCTGACAACGTGGATACACAGATGCTATTTACAGAGCTTAATGGCAATTTTTGTCACGTGGACACAGGAAAAGTGTAACGTGGTAACAGGACAGGCGTAAGATGAACAAGCACCCTCTGGTTCCTACTCCACAGCCGGCTTCCTACCCAACTGTCTCACAGTTAAGCCCACAGTCTTTTAGTTTTCTTGTGAGAACATCATGGGATACCAGATCAAAGGCTTTTTGGAAGTCGGGGTATACAATGTCAACCTTCTCTCTCTTATTCAGGTGGTGAGTTACCTGAGTGTAAAAGGAAATGAAGTTGGTAAGGCAATACCTGACCATGACGAAGCCATGCTGGCTGTTGTTCAGAATCGTATCTTCTGCAAGCCTATTGCACAGAGACTCCTTAATAAATTTTTCCAGGATTTTCCCTGGTATAGAAGTTAGGCTAATTGGCTTATAGTTACCCAGGTCCTCCCTTCTCCCCTTCTTGAAGATGGGCATAACACTGGCCATCTTCCAGTCCTCAGGGACCTCTCTGGAGCAGCACAAGTTTTGGAAGAGCTTTGGCAGGTGTTCCGTGATGACTTCAGCCAGTTTCTTCAGCACTCTCAGATGAAGTTCATTCGGTCCTGCTGACTTATATATGTCTAATTTTTTTAATTGATCACACACCAGTTCTACAGCAATAGTAGGAAGGTGGTCATTTCTACCGTGCTCATTCTGTACTCTATCTGGCATCATTTTCCCCTTGACTCGGTGAAATGCTGAAGCAAAGTAGTCATTCAGGAGTTCAGTTTCTCCTGAGTGCCGGTAACCAGCTGTCCTGAGTTGCTGAGCAACAGCCCCACACTCTCATTTGTTTTCCTTCCGTTTCCTCCATACCTAAAGAAGGACTTTTTGTTGTCCTTGATTCCTGTTGCTAATTTAAATTCAGTTGCTGCCTTAGCCTTTCTAATATGTTCCCTACAAGTGTGGGCCATTGTTGTATAGTTCTCCTTGGGGCATGTCCCAAGCTTCCATTGTTTGTACATCTCTTTCTTCTTTTTTAAGAGGGCCATGATTTCCCTGTTTAGCCAAGAGGGCTTCCCAGCCCTTCTGCTACCTTTCCTTCACATAAGAATAGACTTAATGATAGAAAAATGGCCTGAGAGCTGGAATGTACATGTTCCAGTACCATAGCTAGAGCGCTTCACAGTTAAGTTCTGAGCTGACCTGGAACAGTGCAGGGCAAGGCAAGGGCATCCTGCCAAATGGTGAATCCCTTCTGGGAGGTTTTCCATTGTAGAAGAATGCCCCCCTGCTGCCAATCAGATGAGGCTGAACCCCCAGGGTAACCGGCTGACCACTGGCTGGCAGGGACTGTCCCAGGGCCTGAGTCCCTATGAGGTTGCTGCCAGCCAACGGCAGACTGGGAACTCAGGGCAGTCCCTGCCACCTGTTCAATTTAAGATGCAATGGAAACCAGCTACAAAGTTATTACATGGATTTTGTGTCATAACTTTGTAGTTCGTTTTCTGTTTTATTGCGTAATTTATTCCCTGAACGTGTGGCCAGTTTACACTTCAAAATGCAATTAACTGGTTAATTAGCCCACATTCTTTACATTTTATCTTTGCGCCTCTGGGGCTTTCCCCATACAGGGCCAATGATTCCATTTTAAACTCATAAAGATAATTTGTATCCATACCAGGCCATCATGTGTTAATACACACATACACGTACATACTCCTGAATCTAAATCATCATCCTTGCAGATAACAAGATGTACATGTTTCTGCAGAGGCAGCACTTCTCTTACTAATTAACTGGGAAAACCTGGGTGACAACCTCAGTCAAAATTTTGGGTGATGGTGACCTATTTTTATTTTTTTATCATTCAAAGACTGGTTCTCTTATTTTATTTTTTTATTTCCTTTAAATTTTCCAAGTCAGCATGTGGCATGACATATCAGATGGTATCAGTTATGTTATATTATGTTATGTAACAACTTTAGCAATCTTAAATAAATTGACACAGAGACTCCAAATAAAAATAAAATAAAAGCTAAACAATATATTATTTAGAAAAGAAAAATATATAGTTGTGACGAATTATTTCAAAAGCCTAAGTAGAATGAACAGAACTTTGCCAAGTATTTCACCAGCTGAACTGAGGCAGAAAAGAAAACATCTTTGTTAACTGAGGTGCCTGTGCTCCCTATTTATGGTGTCTTCAGCTGGGGTGGAGCTCTTGAGGTGTAATTTACAGCATGGCACCTTTTGGAATTAAAAACTAGAATACTGAATACTTAGCACCAACAGATCCCAAACAAGCTACATTGCCTATGCCAAGTGTTGCTCAGAATTAGGGCCTAAATGCATGATCTTTCCAACCCTACAAACCAATCAGATAAAACCTGCTCTGTATCCTTGAAAAGCATTTAAGGGTTCCATCTATTCCCGAGTTTTCTAAACCAAAGAGTGGACTGGCTGTCTTTGTTCTCACTAATATGAATCAAGCCTACAATGAAGTAACTCCACCAAAGGATGATGCTCTAATAACCCACAAAGCAGAATGCACTAAACAGATGTATGAACTTGCTTAGAAATTAGTGTTACATATACAGTACGTGTCTTTCTCCAAGCAACATCTTGAATCCCCCAGTCACATAAACATTTGAATCAGGAATTACTGGGCACATCTACAAGTATACTAAGGTGCTTTTTCTAGCGCACATTAAATTTAATACCTGGGGGCACGTCTACATGTTCATTAATGCACTTTTGCTAATAAGCATTAAATTTAGTACCTCCATTGTGAGGTACTAGAAAAGGCACATTAGCCTATTTTAATGCATATTAGCTTAATGCATATTGGTAAAAGTGCACAGGTGTTTTGTGATGCTTTAATGCACATTAAAATAGGTTAATTTGCATTAAAGTGCACATGTTGATGTGCCCTCCAATGTGAGGTACTACAGGAATGTGCATTAGGCTGCCTTAATGCGCAGTAACTAATGAACACAGTTTAAAAGTGATGCTTAATGCGCAGTGGCCTATTTTACTGCTCATGAAGTTAATTGCAGCTTTTAATGTGATGCCTTAATGCACAGTAAAATAGGCTACTGCAAATTAATGTGCATGTGAAGACGCACCCATTGGGTCACATATATCCTATAGAGAGCATATGCAATTTGAAACTGGCAGTACATATACCAGAATGCAAAGCTGATGTGACTAGCACTCAGACACCTAAAACAGATCTCCGTCAAATGTGGCATAGGCAAAAACGCTCAGGAAAAAATCAGCTCCAAGTATTCGTAAGTATACATGCATTAGTCAGCAAAGGTGGAAAACCAAGCTTGGATTTGGAATCAGTCATCTGATGAGTATTTGGATGCTACTGTCAAAATAAAAGTTTAGCTCTTGTGCTTCTACTGTTCTCCCACTGATTTGTGTAGCAAATATTGAAATTCTCTTTCAAAGAAAGTGCTACAATCTTTGACACTTGAGACATTTTGTATAGTCAAGTCTTAAATGTTAGGAATATATTAACCATTAAAAATATTTTTTTCACAACATCAGAAGTGGATTCCAGGGACCAGGACACTAGCCCAACTTTCACTGAAGTAAATAGAAAGACTCCAGGGATTTGGAATCTCTGGGTGTGTGATTAGAATTTAGGTCATCTACATCAACATTCAGCCCACACTTAATGTTTATGGATCAGCTATCAACCTTTAAAAATGTGAGGTTTTTTCTTAAAATACTCACACCATGCTTAGTGATGACCACCGCAGTGGCTGTTACTATAATTAGGGCAAAAGTCCCTAAAGGATCTTAATACAATCTTTATTCATAGACAGGCAAAACTGTGCTTGCAGTTACTCACAAATGTGATTCAATAATGTGTGAATCCATATAATAGATGCAACTTAAGATTTACATTATTTTTTATGCTCAGTTTTCATAAGCAAACAGGTTTTGTATGTACAAACTCAATCAGTGTGTGCAGTATTTTGGACATACAGTGCAACTGACTGCACTATGTGTATGTACTAACGGCGAAGATACAGAGGACAAAGAAGTGCTAACACCACTGATAGAATTCCTATGTCATACAGAGAAACTGTTATATAGAGAAATTGTTTGATGCTTCACTGTCCTTGGAAAAGCCAAATGACCTGAATGGCATTCATTTAGGTTTTATCACAATAGCCCTAAGAAGTACTGCTCCAGTTAATGTCAGACACAACTTCTATTATTACCAATATTATCCTTTTAGTTCTGAAATGTATAATAGGACATAAATTCCACTATCTGCAACTTATTTCCCAAGTAAATTCTCATCCCACAAAAGGCTTTAGGTATTTGATAAAATATAAGACTAATTAGCTGACACAATGAAGCTGTAAAATAAGGTTTTCTTTACTCCTGTAACTTTAAAAGATACATTTTACAGACCAGATTTAATAGGCTGTTGGTCTATGAAATACATATATCATTTTTGCCTGTTTAAAACCAACATAAAGATTTTCCATTAAAGAAACTAATCACTGTGCGGATTTTAAACTCTGAAAAGCCCTTTGGAAGTGTTACACACTGGATTTTGATCCATTATCTAAACATTCACAAATATATCCTCAATCATACAACAGACTAAAACAGCTCCAGAAAAGTGGGGATGGTCTACCTCAGTGGTGCTCAACATCCTCGGCCAGCAGATCAGATGGGCACTACCCAATCCCTCCATGGGCTGGATCTGGCAGAGCCCCATCCTGCTGTGCAGAGGGGGAAAGGAGGCAATTCAAGCCTCAGTGTAGCTGTGCAGTGGAAGGGGGCTTTGTTTGGCCCCCAGCTTGGCCTGATGGATGGGGGAGAGGGTGTGGCTCGGCTCAAACCTGACTGGTCAAAAGAAAGGGAAGTGGGATGGCCCTGTGCAGGGGAGGGGGCATGGCCCCTGGATATGGTCAAAAAAACCCACAGGGAAAAAAACTAGAGCAGTGCACACAAGGCCAGCATGCACTACTCAAAAGTGGAGCCAGGATGGCTGGGGCTGCGCTGCGGCTGCTGGTCAGGCTCTGTATGGCAGAACTGCGACTGCTGCAGCCCTGGGGGGCCCCCAGGACCCAGATAAGATTGCTGAGGCCAGCACAGTGCTGGCCCCAGCCTCTCCTACCCTACCTGTGGCAGCTTGCTGCACACCAGAGCACATGGGGCACAGGCATTCCCCAGGGACAACTAGTGGCAACACAAGGTATGTCACTGCTAGTTGTCACTGGGAAACCAAATGTCCATGCAGTCTTTTATGAATATAGGAAGTATAGAAATAGGCATTAAATAGATTAAATAGATTAAATAGTGGGAATAACAAGCTGAAGTGAAGCTAGGTTTAATTTTCTTCAGGTTGTAGGGCTTAAATGATCGGTCTTTTGGTTTTGGAAGTTCTTATATAAAATGCTGAACACTTTTTATTGTAGCACAGCACTGTCATTAAAAGTTAGTATTATAAAATACACTAAGATACTGACTTTTTGGTCCTAACAGAATCAAATCTGTCCCCCCACCCCATCTTGGGAGTTTTCTGCTCTTGCTTAGTAACTTGTGAATCATTAAGTGACACTCCAGAGCACAGCTGTGAAAATAACTGTGGTTCAGAGCTGTCAATAATGGCCCACTAAAGTGCCTTCCTAGCACATGACATAAAACCCCCTAACAAACATAAAAAACCCTTGTGATGTCATTTAACACCGCCAGCCTGTTTGGGTTTAAAAATCACAGTAAAAGAGGTTCTTTCCAGATTTTCATATGCCAAGCAGGGGTTGCTTCTTGGTGAGTCTCTCCCCTGAGGGAGAAAAGAGCGCTCAAGCTACCTCATGCTGCTCACAGTCAATGTTTGGACGGTTCCACTCTGGGGAAATATACACAGAGTCAAAGTCAAGCTGCTACTGGTAGGTGTTTCTGCGCATAACTCCTAAGCAGTAGGAAAGTTCAAGAGGAAAAATGGGATATCATAAAGATAGGCTTTGGGAGCACATGACATCCAACAAAAGCTATTATTCAGTAGACTGTGCACTCCAAAGAACAAACAATATGAATACAAAAAGTGAACATTTTAAAACTTATTGGGAACCCCTTTCCCCCACCCCTGCTCCCTCCCACCTGGTAAATATAGCCCCATGAGGGATCTATTTTTTGAGAAAAATACAATTTGTGCTCCTGGGATATTTTTTGGATTCTAATTCCAAAACCTGTGTTCTGGATCTAGTGGAACAATGCTTTTATCACAGCTATAAAATAGTTACGAGCCAATTCCTCATATAAAACAGCCAGTAACAGTGGGGCTTTTTTACGACAAACATGATGTCAGACAAAGGGCATCAGGACTTAGTCTTTGTACTACAATACAAAATAACAATACATAAACACCTTTGTGAAGGCAGCTTGAAACCCCATGTTTTCTATTAAAAAGTCATGTTCAATCTTCACTGTTGATAGAACAGAATAGCTAACACAGAGAACATTGTATATCAGAAAGGTCAATAGTTATTATGAGCTACAAATATATTTTTTTCCATCCTTCAGGCTGTTTAGCGCATATCACAGCATGAGCAGCTGTCTTCTTTAATGCTTTTAAAATTAGAATCCCAAAGAGGAAGAAAAAATTACATTTGCAATGATTGCTCTTTGCTTTTGTAAGTTTACTTTAATACACTATTTTATATACATGAATCTTCCAAGGGGCAGTAACTGGTTACTAGTATCTATTGGATTGGCATATCTATGTGTATACAATCCTGCCCAAAAATCTCCTTGACACAAATTGTGTAGTCTTCCTGTGTTAGTAGACAGTATATAATTACTGGCATATATGAGTAAATGCCAAATGCACACGTACACAGGCAGATATCAGTTGCACACAACAATGCTTATTCATGAAGTGTCCACATACACCAACTTAACAACAACTGACACCTAGGAGCACCTGAGATACCACATTCCTATGCACTTATAACAGAGGAAAAGAGACAGGAAGTTTGTGGTTTCTTAACTTAGTGGAATCACTGTAGGTATGCAGTTTCATATTTTATTATAATGACTTCAGATGTTTTGAATTATGTAGGGAAAATATTCTTTCTTTATCAGGGATAAGTACAGACAACCAAAAAGCCCAGGCCTGGATTAATTTAATTTTTACAGGGTAGTCTAAGCTACATAGATTGAACTGATAAGCAAGTGAACAGACATTCACTTTTGATTCCACAAATGCAGCTACATGCCTGCAGTGGCCCAGGCCAGAAGTTGTGGGGGTAGGTGAGGGGTAGCATGCTGCCCTACTCAGTTGAAGCAGACAGCTTAGATTAAGGTTAGCCTGACCATGCTGCGATGGGGAGATTTGTGCAAAGCATCCAGGGTGCTGGGGGACTATGAGTTAACTGGAACCTGGAGGGGATCTGGGACAGAAGTTCAATAAACTGATTTAACCTAAATCAGTGTCATACTTTATCCATCCAAGTTTTTCTTAAACCAGTTTCAGCTATTTTGAAAGAGGTTTATGTGCACTGTACGTCTGGGCTAGGGACAGAAGGTACACATAAACTGGTTTAAGTAATCAGAAACTAGTTTAAACCTATAACAGAACAGAAGCTCAGTACATATAAAGCAGTTTCAAAATGGCAGAAACTGGTTTAAGATAAATCTGGTTGAATGTATTTTCAGTCTTAACTGATTTGGGTCAAACCAGTTTATGAAATCTCTGTCCCAGACCCCTTCCTGGTTCAAGTAAAATCACAGTCCCCCAGCATCCCTGCATGCTTTGCAGCCCTAGCCTGGGCTGTGCTGTCTGCTCCAGAGAGCAGGGCTGGCCCCACCCCTCTGTTCCCTAGCTGGAGCAATGAGGGCTTGCTGACAAGGGATTGGGGGAGGCAAACCCTGCTGGGGATGCAACCCATCTGCAGGGGGCGGGGGTGGGGCTGCTCCCCCAGGCAAACCCCAGCTGATTCTGAGGCCAGGAAGAGGGATTAAACACCCCTTCCCCCACTCAAATTTACTGCAGGCTGTGACTGTGGACTATAAATCCCAGAGGCACCTGGAAGCAAGAAGAGGAAGTGATGAGCAACCCTGCAGAGTCTTGGTGCTGTAAGTCTGGACTGTAAGTCCCAAAGACCTTCAGGGCAGCAGGAAGAAGAAATGAACACATAGCCAGAGAGCCATGATCTAGGTGCTCCTGTGGGACACTCTGTTCACCCCACCACCTCAGCATTCACGAGCCCCCTGGTACCTTAAGGTATGTAGAAAAAACATTTAAATTGTGTCTACGTCTGGTTGTCGGATGTTTCCGAATCTATCCAAATCGATATGGAGGGTTCTGATTCTATTTGGAGAGATTAAAGGGTCTCCTGATTCGATTTGAATTCAGAGATTTGGCCACCAAATCAGGCAGAATCTCCACCAAATCAAATTAGGGACCAAAGCTTTGCACAGCCCTAGTAAAGACAGCGTATGTATGTATGGTTATCTAAGGCCCCTGACACATTACATTTAAGATGCAATTAACAAGTTAATTGTGCCTTAAATAGTAATGAGTCACATGTGCATCTCAATTTAAGGCATGATAATGCAGCAAACGAGCCAAAGTTTACTTTGGAATAGCTCTGTGGTTCACTTGTATCATGCCGTAAAACCAGGAGCTGGGTGGCACACAAGCTTTATACAACTCCTGGTACATAGGAAGTCCATGTGGAGCCCAGTATCGGGCTGAGACAGCCCAGTGCCTGGCTCCCTATGCATCAGGACATGTTAAAACTGCATGTGGCACTGATTTGTGTAACACACCTAGCTCCTGGTGCATGGGGAACCTGACACCAGGCTGCTGCAGCCCAATGCTGGGCTCCTTGTGTGCCGACCTGATAACTGGTTAGGGCTAGAGACTAATTTCGTTCCTGGCCCTAACTGGCAATCCGTTGACTGGTTTCATCTTGCTGGTACTTTGGTGGCTTGGGCTCCCCCTGTACCAGCAAGTAAGGTCCAACTGGGATATAATCCCTGATCCCAAAATCGTGCATCCTGCCATACACGTATGGCACAGCAGGACACATGACTGTTGGAATCAAGGAGTGATCCCATCACATCTTAAGTTGAATGTCTGTCATATATCTTAGAGATACTGTGGAAAGTGTAGTGAGGACACTTGGGAAAGTTGCTAGGCATTTCCCAAAGTAAGGAGGACACCCTATTTTGATGTACCTGAGAAATTGCCTTCTCCAGCTATGTGGTTCCTACTGTTCAGAAGACAGGATCTTCCTCTGCTGTAGAAAAATTCTCTTTACTAAAGACATACTACGATGGATGAGATAAGGCATTCTGGTGGTCTCTGTCAAAAAGTAATGAATTATAAAATATATGAGATAATTGTCAATTTTTGTAAGTTTCTATAATTTTGAAGGTCTGAAAAAACAGTTTCTTCCTTTATGCCTTTTATCTCCACTTAACAAACAAACAATTCCATATAAAATTAGGAACATGGGGGATGTTTCATGGGTTTGCGATCAAAAGTCAGAAAAACTCTAACGGCATTGTTGCATATGCTCTTAATTCTGCCCCCCTGTAAGTGTATACATCAAAATATGGTCTTTATTCACATGATCACAGGCTGTTTCTCAAATGATAAGCTATAACATAATGTAGTGAATACAAAAGAGTTTCTTTAGTTACACTGTTGGACAGACCTACAGATATTCCTCCTCTCTAATTCACAGAGCACCAAAACTCACATTTTCACTGCCTTAATATATCCAGATAAAGCTACCTTAAATACCACTGTGGGTCGCATGCAGCTAGGCACACCCTGGATTGGTGGGCAATGCTTTCTTAAAGCCATGAAACAGATTACCTCATATGCACACACAAACTATAACCATCTGCTCAGAAACCAAACAGCACCTTTTAAAGAAAAAAATATGGAAAAGAACAACAAAGTATGTGGGTTTATCGCCCCAAACCCAGTAACTGTGTAAAGTCTACTGGGGACAGAATAAATTACTCTGAATGTGAAACAATGCCCTCAATCTTCAGCTTCAGGCATTATTTCAGTATCTCGGAAACTTTTCTATCCCTTTGAGAAGAAGTATACAGCTATTATCCCTCATTCATTACATAGACACTAATTTGTACAAACACACTTTCATTTATAGCTTTTTTTCCTTTTTGGACATGGATTTTCAAAGGATCCTACGGGAGTGAGGTATTTAAGTCCCACTGACATTCAAGAGAGTTGGAGGCCAATCTCCCTAAGGCTTCTTTGAAAATACCAGACTTGATACTGCAGGAAAACTACCTCACGGTAACACCAGTGGGCTGCATCCATTCTTAGAAAATAATCCACCTAAATTATTTGGTAAAAATACGTTAAATGAGCTGGATATTGTTTTGCACTGTGGAGTTTAAAAGATTTTTGACAAATGCAATCAGAATCCATCATATTCTACAGGAAGCAGGGCCTGTTAAAATCAACCTACAGTGCAAGTATTTTGGCAGATTTATCATATAGTTTGAATGGTAAACACTCTACATTAGGAATTCCCCTTCTCTTTACCCTGCCTGGCTTTAACAAAGAGAATAGTGACCTTTCCTTCCCACAATTTTTTTTTCCAATTCAAGCTCTTGGAGAAATCAAGCCCAAACAAGATAATATGTTAAGGATGATCATGAATAACCTCTTTCTTCTTTCCCATCCCATATTGCTTGCTTTTGTATTTGCAAACTAAGTAATGGAAAGAAAAATCACTTAGGCACAGTAAGAATATGGTATGTTTTGTGAAACTTTTGTAATACAATATTTGTTGAGTTCTTCATAGTTACAATTTTTCCTCTATTGTATTTTCACTACCCAGGAGCTTGCACTGTTTTTTTCCTCCAAGTCTGAAGATCACCCCATGGATTAACAAATGATTGAGGATTCTCTCTTAAAAGACTCTTTAAAAAACTGTCAGAATCAGCCTGAGACAAAGATTTATTATGAACTATTTAAAGGGCTTAATATATGTATCCCCAAAGAGCCCTTGGAGCAAACTAAAAAGAAAGAATGGAATTCTCAAAGAATGGGAAAAATTCTCCAATGCCCCACTTTCTTCACACCATGATTACTATTTACTCAAAGGATAAAATGCCTAACCTGTCACATGAAGTCTTCAGAAGCCATATTACTGCTGATGTACAGTTAAAAAAAAACCCCAATGAAGCTCGACAGTAATATGCCTAAGAAAGGCAGCTGTAATTTAGTTTCTAACCTGTTCACTAACACACTAATGTGGATACATCTTGTAGAAAGAACTGATCTTCTGACCCATACAGCAATCAAACAACTGCCAGAGTGTTTTCTGTCACGCGAACTGTGACCATTACCTTAATTATACGTTACCATATAACAAACCTTCCCTAATGAGCAACTCTTCTCCCACGTGTGTGCTTGCTAACCCTTCTGTCCTTGAAAAGTACCACTGTAGATTATTTCAATTTTAAATTTTAAAAGCCTATTCATAAGTATTACTTTCAACAGGTAATAAATATTACATACCTTAACTAGGATGCCACAAAATAATTAAAATTACAGGCTTTACTGAAGGGTGGGACTTGAAATGAATTGTACTATAAGGCAGGTTGGGTTTGTTTGGCTCATAGGGCTTATAATTGTACTTTTATATTTATATTTTACTCTTCAAAACCTAAAAATAGAAGTCACAAATATTTGGATAATTTAGACAGCTCCTTTATTAGCCAACAATAAAACCCACACTGAGCACAATGATCCAAAATTTAGGACACTTTCATTACTAGTATAATTTAAATAGCACACTTGCTGCTTTAGAAAAAAATGAAGGACAATTCCCCTATGCAAGAAGTTACACTGCAATGTAAATGAATACAGTACTGGATCAGAAAGAATGTGGTAATGGTTTTTTTAATACCCTTCCCCACTATTTATCTGTTGCTTTTCTTTCACTATGGGACTAAGATCACTGAAACATTGTTAAGGGCTTCATGGCACTGTCCAGATTTGACCTGTCCATTATCAAACTCATACATCTGTAGATCAAACTATTTAAGTTTGTTACGTCTAAATAGATTCATGAGAAAGTTTAGGGGGACTTAAAAGTCTGGGCATCAGTAGCTGAAA
The DNA here is from genome assembly GCF_001723895.1 of Crocodylus porosus. Taxonomy (NCBI): domain Eukaryota; kingdom Metazoa; phylum Chordata; order Crocodylia; family Crocodylidae; genus Crocodylus; species Crocodylus porosus. The sequence goes on along the minus strand of NW_017728947.1, from coordinate 70,250,649 downwards.
TTGTAGGTAGTCAAGAGAGAGGTGTAAAGATCTTTGGACAGAATCAACCAAGAAGCATAAACTAATTGTGCACAACGATCATTTTTTGCTAACTGCTGTAAGGAAGTAACAAGACTTTGGGACAACTCAATTACTACATCTGCTTAATGTGTAATGTCTGCTGACTAGAAAAGTAAATTAGATGTTAGGTTGTGTTAAGAATGAAACAGAGGGTAATAATGAAAATATTATGCTATTATGCAAGTTAGTTGTATACACATTGCCCTGATTATGTGTTCAATTGTATTCTGGTTATCCTACCTTTAAAAAAATAGCAGCAATAGGAAAAGTCCAGAGGAGGACAATAATAATGGTATGAGACAGAAAGATTTGCAGAGCTACTGCAGTGGTGTCCCAACCTGCCAGCCATGTGTTGGCCCTACTGCATACATTTGGATCCAGTTGTGGAGTGACCCCACTCACTTACCTGACCCTGCACACCTGCACCCAGCCACAGAGTGACCCTACAGACTTGGATCCAGCCATGGAACAGACCTGTACACAGTCCAACCATGTGCTGGCACAGAGCCATGTTACCTGACCCATGGGGCTTTCCTGAGTATCTGGAAATTTGGAAGTAGGAAAGCTGCTACCGCTCCCCCCACTGCCAAATTTCTGGACCCTTAGGGAGCTCCAAAGGTCGGATGATATGGATCTGGATCCAGATCTGGCTCTGCCCCATTGGCCAGAGATTCAACATCACTGGGCTAGGAAGAAAAAAAAGAATAAGGCTGTTCAGTTTAAAGAGCAGATGAGTAAGAGGTGACACAACAAAGGTATATGCAGGAATTAATGGTATCAAGGAAATAAGTCTCACAATACACAAACAAGGGGACAACCAATGAAATTAAAAGGAATCATGCTAAAACTGATGAAGGAGAAATGATACTTCTTCTACAATGTAATATAATTAATTTTTGCATCTCACTATTGCAAGGCACTGTTAAGATAAAAAACTCAATAGGGCTAGAAAAAAGGATTAGCTATCATGAGGGCTTTCATGGTTACCCACACTAGCTATCATGAATGTATCAAGAGTTTTATTCCTGCCTCTGACAGACCCATGATACCACCCTCCATTGCTTACCTACTAAATTTTAAAACAAGCACCTTTATGTTTTTTTTCCCATGTAGCCAATCAAGACACAAGAGGAGCTCCCTGTAAACACTTACAAAGCTAGTGTATTAACAGTGCAAGGTGTTTCACATGCACTGTATCCTAAAATGCCTTCCACAAACGTAGTCTTAATTTACGTAAGCAACAAAAGACTTTATGAGAAAGATTAATGTTCATATTATTATTGATTACCAGTGTTTTCAATAGTGTATGAGTGATGTCACTGTGATGGTCCAGAAATTATGCAAGAGAGAAACATTTCTTAGGACCTTGTTTCATGTTCCACTTTGAGCTGCTCAAATGTTGATCGGTGTTAGTGCTAACTTGAGTTTGGAACAGTTGCACCTTAAGGTTAAAAACCTTCTCTGACTGTCCCCCACTTCCACAGCTGTGACTTGCCACTAGAGGGCTGGCGAGAAGGGGCCTGACTAAAAGCTACAGCTGTGAGTTGCCACCACACGGCTGGTAAGCCAGGACAGGCTTCTACCCCCTCTAGATGGGGATGTGAGAGAGACAGGTTGGTGGGAGAGGCAGGAACATGAAGCTGGGAGGTGGAGAGTTAATGGGGCTAGGGGTGGGTAATGAAATGGGAAGGAGAAAGGAAATGGGGGTGAGGAAGGGTGGTGAAACAAATGAGGTCAGCCACTAAAGAATACAATTAAAAGAAGTAAGGAGTTACTGCCCTGGCCTGGGAAGGAAGCCAGCCAAAGTGCCTGAAAAATTGTAACACGGAACCCTAGCCCTGTTACTAGAAAGTGGGGTGGCCCCTTTAAGGGCACTGTTTTTAGAACATAGCTGCCAGTAGACCATGGGTTAAAAGACAGCCCTGCAGGCTAGTCAGCTGACTGGGGCATCACGACTGGGAGAGAGAGCTCAGGCCAGAGCTGTTTAAGCCCTGGGGTTGAGCCTGGGCAGTGGCGGAGTGCAGGGGTTCCTGCATGCCCAGGAGACTGGAGAAAACAGCTCTGCAGGCTGGGGGGAGAAGCAGAGTGACTCAGAAAGAAAGATGCTTGGTAAGCAGACATGCTGGGCATTTTTACATGTGTTCCCAACATGGCGCCAGGTGTTTTTAATTAGCAAGCCACGCTAATTAAAAGCACTGGCATGTCACGGGTATCAGTGGTGCAGTGCGTTCCTGTGCTGAGAAAATGGAGGCAGGGTGCTTTGAACTAAAGCACATCAAACGTGTTTTATTTCAAAGTGCACCACCACCATTTTCTCAGCGTGGAGACACACTGCTGCTGATATACGTAACATGCAAGGCTGCCAGAACTCATTGATTTACGTGCTCCAGCAAATGCAAATAATCGATTAATCGAGTCTGCTCCATTGTGCTGGGTTCTCAGTGCATTGGAACAGGCTCTCCTCAGGTGTATAAGTGCCCGCTGCCTTTATTGTTTTTCTTCTTATGTTATAGCCCAGGGGCTTAGTGTTTATGTTGCAGTTTAAACCGGAGGTTTGGGCTGGGACCGTGAGGGGTGGTATAAGGCGGTCCCATTAGTACCTCTCGGGTATGCGATACCTTTGAGCCCTGCCAGGGGCAGTTCAAGGCCTGAGTAGTTACTGAGTCTGGAGTGGACAGAGAAAAGAAGGCACAGTGAGAGACAGGGGCCGGAGCCCAGAAGCCAGGCCTTAAGCAGTGGGCCAGTGCTGCAGGACCAGCCAGAATAGATGGGTGGAAGCCAGGAAGGCTAAAGCCCTGACAAAAGGGAAAAGAAAAGGCCTAGAGTGGCCTGGAGGTGCCGGAACAAGAATCCCATCTGACTGGAGATTTGAAATCTGCGAGGCATGGAGCACAGTGTAGTGGTGGTATGGAGCCATGCAATTAGCCACTAAGGCTGGAGCTCCACACCTCCAGGTATTCCTTGGAGAGAGACCAGATTTGGGAAGCCTCCTCTTTGAGAACCAAAAGAAACATCAAGACGTAGCAGATGAGTGAAGGACAGACTGTTCCCAGAGTGAGCCAGGGTGCCTCCAGAGGTTTGCAACCACCCTGAGGATGGTGCCCTGTTACAACAATCGGGAGGTTAGGAGCAGCAAAAGCTGCCTAAAATTAATGTGTAACAAGGCTCTTGGGGTTAATGGATCAACTGTAGCTGGGAAAAAGTTAGACAAGCTTTCAAATGCAAGATATTGAATGATCTGATGAAGACTGGCTTGCATTTGAAAACCTGTCTAACTTTATCTCAAAATAGCTTTGCCATCACATGATAGTCAGTATATTAAAAATATTATTAAACTCCTTTTAATTTCATCCTGGTACATTTTTAATGTGAAGTTATAAGAGAATTCTGGGAGATTAATATATTATACATGCAAGTGTACTCTGCAACAATAAGTGTGTGCCTTGATAAAAAAAAATAGCAAAGGTGAAGTGATTGGTTTTTGGTGAAATATTCTCTAGATGAATCCTTATAGTCCATAGAATAGGTATATATGAACTGCCTTTTTAAAAGTGGAAAGGTGTTTTTTTTAAAACAGAAGTCCAAGTTTCTTCTGTATTCCTTGATTGGCTTAGAGAAACACAACTCATTATATGGTTTAGATTTTTGTGGAACAATTTGATCCCACTTCAGTTGGCTTCATTCCAGTATGATGGAGACTAAGGGGTATTTGTCTCACTATACTATACAAAGAAAAGCCTTGTCTTTAATATAGCAAAGTATCTTTAAAAATCAACTTGAATCTGCTTGCCTATACACCAAAAATCTTCCAACTGGAATAGCTTGATGCATTGTAAATAGTGATATGATTGGGAAAAACCGTGATAGCACGTACTTAATAGAATCAGATTTTAGCATAATGATAATAAACTTCCTCATTGTATTAGTAGTTTTTGCATTCTGTTAGCAAATTTTGCTTTTGCTAACACGATGCAAAAGTTGTTAATATAATATGAGTCTCATTGTATTAGCAACTTTGTATCACATTAACAAAGATTAAATTTGCTAATGTAATATGACAGTCACTAACATAATATTACTGTAAATAGAAACCAAAATCTCAGTAGACCTCCTAAAGGTAATGCTGAACATGTAAGCAATGCCTCACTTGCTTTTTTTATGTCAATTACATTCTGAATGTTTGAAATACCATGTCCATCCACACGCACTAGAGTTCTTTAGGAAGTTCTGTTTTACTGCACACAGAGCTGAACCACAAGACAGTGATTAAGTTTTGATGCAAAATCATGAACCATCAAGTTTCCTCGTTAGAAGATAAGTGAATCATGCAAACAGATCAGCTGATATTTATACCACGTGTAGATATCTGTTCATAAAAACTGACATTATTATTATTGCTGATTAATTTATATAGGACCTTTCATGATGAGCATAATGATGCTTAACAACATTTATCAGTAAACAGACGCAACGGGACTCGCTCTACATTGCTCAGGGGATCCTCCAAAAAGAGATTTCCCCAGCTAGGGAGAGTTTAAGGCAAGACGGTCACAATAAGCAAAAAGAACGTAAGCAACTGCTGGAGAAAAATATCTACTGTTTCTGGGCTGAGTGGCTATAGTTACCTTTGCTTTAAACATGAGGTTGCATACCCCAATATCAAAATGATGCCCCAGACTCATCTAGATGGTGACAAGTGCCTTGGAGATTAAGCCTCACTCCACCCCAAAGAGAAATTGAAAGCCATAACTGAGACCTATTCCAGGGAATCTGATGGTGGGTCTCTCAATCCCAGCTTCTGGGGGTTGGGGTGGTGTGGGCACTCAGGCACACAGTTGACAGCACAGAGGTTGTAAGTTCAAGGCCATAGCAGAAGCACACATGGAGTGGCCTATCAAATTCAAATGAATCTGAAGTCTGCTAAATACCTTGTCACAAGGACATAAGAGGGGAAAGTCCCAGCTATAGACTAAATCCTACAGTTCTGAAAGATATACACCCTTCCTTACATAATGTCTCAACTCAACCAGCTGAATAAATTTACCCCTTACAAAGTGAAAACATACAGAACAGCTACTTATATGCAGCAGTTAAACACCAGAATAGTATCCAGAGGAGAAGGGCCAGCTGCTTGCCCTAAGCTGTGTACCCTAGACCTCATGGGTAGAAGGGTAAACCACGCTACATCAGAAGCAGAACGGAAAGAGTCTTTTGGTCCTCTGCCAGCTTAGATTAAAGAGAATATACAAAATCCGGGACTCGTTTCTGGCATAATCTGAAAGAAAGATAGACCATATTTGGCTGGTAACCTCTGTCATTCCTCCAGGAAAATGTTAGTAAATCCAGCCCAGGCACCATGTAAACCTTTGGGCAAGCCAAGAGTGAGAAAGGAATCCCAATGAGAAAAACTGGCCACAATAACCCAGAAATCTGGCAAATGAACCAGAGAACTAAGCAAATGAACCATGCTTTAAATGCTGATTTGAATAAAAGCTGGAGAGTCAGCATCCTGGATATTTGAAGTGAAAAACTTCTCCCATGCAAAGATGTATAGAGAATAGCAGATTTGTAGGTATCATGTTCAAGTCTATAGGAAAAGGTAGAAAAGAACTGCAGAAATATAATAAGCCCTATATGAAGGGCCTCTCAACTTCAGAAGAAGAAATTTAAACTGGATTCATAGCCGTACGCTGATATGTAATTCTCCTTTAATATGATCAGTACACTGAACTGAAGAATAACCTAATTTAGTGATAAACTACATTTCAGCTCACACCACTGAGATATCAAAAGGATATCACTTGTTTTGTGTTTCTTTTCCTTTTGGTCTTGGGATCTGAGTTCTATTAACAACAGTTTAACTAAAGACCATTTTTCCATCTTTCTGAGGAGACATAAGTGAGGCTCTGATCACTTATGATGATGAAAGGTATGTAACTTTCTTTGCATGTTCATAACTAATTGCATTTTGCTTACCAAAGTTTCCTATAAAGTTACAAGTAACAAATGTTATTTTTCTTCTTGTTAGTATAAAATCTGACATGTCCAGTTTTACTTGATTCTGACAGAAGTTAAGGCTAGATAATTCCAAAAAAAGCAAAGATTCCATAATGCACTGTAGTTTATAATTTTGGGGACAAAACCCAAGTAAGTCAGTATTCAATCCTGAACACCCTAAGGCTCCTATCAAAGTCAGTAGAATAATGGAAGGAGCTTCCTGCTCAGCAGTCTTGAAATTTAGGCCACTTATTTAGGAGTGTAAATAAGGATTTAGGAATATGACATAAGGCATCCAGTTCTGAAACTTTTTACCAGCATATTCCCTTACCTGGGGCATAACAAACAATAGTAGTGTAACTATAAGAAATCCTCTACAAGTTTGCTAACATAACATTCATTATATAACTTTTGTGGCATACATGACAGAAGTCACCCAAATGCCAAACAATTTGCCTGGGCTACACGGTTCCACATGGAAGTGGGTTGAGTTTGATAGAATTTAGGTCATTCAGGGAATGGCAGCCTGAAACAGGAAAAGCAAAAGACGGGCAGAAATTGCAACACCACACTGTATGACAGCAGAGGCAGCTGTTTAAGCAAGCTACTATATTTTATTGGTTGTGTGTGGTGGGGGGATCCAGGGGTAAAGCAAAAGAGATTACTCCAGTTTTTTATATATTCTTATTTAAATAACTAGCAAGTGAATAAATTTTATTTAAGCATATAGTTCTAGTCTATTCTATTAAGTGAAAGCCTATTGTAGTAGTTACAGAGTTGCTCTGCCTTAAAACAAAGGATATGTTCTGACCACATCACCTCTAACAAATCTATACTCACAAAAAACTTTGGGGTTGTATAGCCACTTGCTGCACCCAGTCCACAGTCACACAGCTTACTTTAAGCTGCATGACTGTAGACTAGGAGCAGTATGTACAGGTGTTTGCTGCTTCTGGGAGCTGTGTGTTAGGATGAGGGGCCATGTGTGTAGGACTGGGGACAGATGGTGAATCCGGGGCGGGGGGTTGTCTGTCTGGGGATGAGTTGAGATTGGTGGGGCTTAAAACAGCTTGGTCAGGGTCGGCAGGGTAAAAAGAGCACAGCCCCAGGCTGGGGTGAGCTGCTGGGCTTTCCCAACCCCGGCCTGCGCTCCAAATGCAAACTGGTATTCAATATATCAGGTTAACCCATTCCTAATTTAAGTCAGTTTGCCTTCTCAGGTAAACTAATTTAGATTGAACCTGTCATTTTGGGGGGCAATTTAAACTCCCTAAATGTCTGCACAGCTGGGCATGTAGACTGACCTAACCCTGGTTAGGTCAATTTAATGCACTGGTTGTACGTACCCATTAACAGAACAGGAAAAGCTCACGGGAGTTCCGATCTAACCGCTGTGCGGCATGAAGCTGCATGAACACAGACGTCACAGTTTCCACGCCAGCTATTCCAGTCTAGCATGGAAGCAACAGGTGGGGAAAGAGGACAAGAACGTTCTGCAGCCTGTGAGGGAAGAAGAGACCCGCCAGGGGAAAAGTTTCCTTTGGGCTCAACACTTCCGAATCAAAGGCATTGTATTATTGTCCTATCCTTAGAGAATAGAAACACATTCTTTTTTTGGTGTCACATGTTGTATTACATTGTGTGATAAAGGTAAGGTAGAAGAATTTGTCAGATGATGTGATTTCTGCCCCCGTCAGATTATTTTGCTTAGTTCCTGATGAAAACATCAGACAAGCCCTGCAAATTATTTTTGTGGATTTTCTTCTCAGCATATTTCCCCTTATTGCCAGATCTAATCTGTCTATAGCTCAATTACTGATTTATGACCACTGGACTGAGAGATACATATCCAATAAGTGATATGAGGTTGCTTTATATACGCACTGAACATAGTCTCTGATAGCTATGCATAAAAGCATCACAAATTGTTATTAATTAGGCTTCTAGGAATATGTATCATATTAATATACTTTCCAAGAAAGGCAAAATAATGACAGTTCCTCTCTTTAACTAAGACATTTGCTTTTATCGTGGGACAACGGAAAGAAAATGAACACCACATTGTTTTCAGTCTGGAGATTTCAAGCTGCCAGTTAGAGGTAACAAGGTTTTGTTCTGGTTTTTGTTTGGTTTTTTTGGGG
>NW_017728947.1:70236959-70242351 GCF_001723895.1 Crocodylus porosus | reverse complement strand
GGGGGAGGAGTGAGCATTTAAAATAAAAATGTCAAGAAAGTAACGAAGAAACTTTTGTGAAAGTTATTAAATGTGCTCTTAACAAAAATAGTCTCTGACCTACAAAGACATTTGCTGATCATTACTGTTCACTGAAGAAAGAAACTTCAAAATGTTATTCATCTATTTCTTTTCCTGTCCATGTGTTTATCTGTCATGTGGCAATTTTCAGCAGAGCAGATGTGCTATGACAGAAACAGCAGCTACAGTACTTGCTTCACATATAGAAACAACAAGCAAATAAAATAAGTGTGACTCATATCCTGGATTACATAAAACAAAGTGGAAGAGGGACAAAAGAAATCTGTTAGTCTAACAACGGATTTTAATTGTGAACTCAATTGAAATTAGCTTGTTTAAAAAGAAAAAAGTATTTTCAAATGTCAACTCCTACTCCAGTATTTGCCAAGGAAATTTTAAAATACAGGGACAAAAGCCTGGCTTAACTGAGGTCAACAGAAGGTTTGGCATTAACTTCAGTGGGTCAAGATTTATTCCTTTTGTCTGTAGTCACTGTTAATAAATTTTAAACACAATAAGGACGAAATACCCAACTTTTCTCTTGTTTAATATCTCCTTTATAGCTGTAAATAATCTAACACAATAAAGCTTTTATATATAAAGGCTTTAGTCAATAATTATCAACCAAAATCAGCTGCAAAAACCAAGGCTAGAAGTATGAGCTATTAGTCACAGGGCAAAGTGAAACACCCTTTACTTTAATACAAGAAGCTCCTCTGCTCCTGACCTATTAAAACTTTGTTTGCTATTGTACTTGCTGGTAAACCAGTCATGCAGAAAGGTGTTGAGGAAATGAGCCAGTGTGTTCCCCAGGTGATATAAATGCTTTATCAAACTGATCCCTGCCTTGTTATGTAAACTATACCAGGTACCGTTCATTTTAAACAGAGAGATAAACAGATCTAATATGCTTCAGGGCGTCATGCTTTATGCATGAACTGCTTTTTATTTTTATATTAAAGATTTTCTTGACACAACCCTTTGCAATGAAGTAAAGCAGCAATATAATGTCTTAACTATGCCACCACAGCACCTGCAAGTTCAAAGTAGTGAGACTGCAATTCCCTGATCAGATAGTCCCATGCTAACCTTTTTAATTAATTCTTAATAAACAATTAATTTTTTAGTGAAACACCTCTTGTAATGAGAAAGTCTCTCTCAAAAGATAAATGAACTAATCCACAGAGACTGAATTTATAAAAAATAACTTACTGTATCCATCTATTTACAAGATTTAGCTACCTAGACTTTGCTTTTGATTGTCTGATGCTTATCGTCCTTATTTATTTTTAAATGTTTGATTTGGATTGATAGCAGATAAAACAGAAATTGCTCATAAAAAGGCTAAAAACATTCTATTTAAAAAAGCATTTGGAGTAAATTCTACTCTTTTTTCATGGGTGCAACAACAGCAATTTCAATGTAGATAGTCCAGATTCGTATCTATAACATGAGATCAGGGCCAAATCTGAGATTTGCAACCTAAACATTGAAAATACAGAAATTTAGGTCCTAATTCTGAAAACTGAATCCACATGAAAGTATGTGTACTTCAATCCACATACAGAATTGAGGGATCTTATTTTGCAAAATTCACATAAACATCACTAGTGTATAAAAATTTACTCTGTGCTTAGTTTAATATACTAAAATCTTAAGTATAGCCATCTACTGTATAAGATGAAAACAAGAAAAACAAGCATGCCTATGTCTATAATTCTCACACACACAACTATTTATCTATTACACCTAAAGCAGGATTTTAACCATGCTTCAAGCGCAAATCTCAATGCAATCTTAATTATAAAGTTGTTCCTGACACCTCAGGGATTTACTTAGATATCTATTAGATATATGCATGTATTTTTATAGCTAAGGGTGTGCATGTGTGTGCACACATGCATGTGATTATATGCATTTGTCTGTTTTTCATCATGCTCATTTTACACAAATTTTCCAACATTAAATTCGTTAGACATTGTAGTCAGACATAAATGACTCACAGAACATTATTTGTATTAACTACAACACAAGAGTAATTACTCTAACACTGATAAAAATCATAGGTTCAGCTTGTGTTTTTAACCTGAACAGGTTTAGCTGTATGGCAGAACCTGCACTTGCAATATACACACACCAAGCACAAATGAGCATAATTTTATCGCTGAAGGTCTTAGATTAACAAATGGAAGCTGGATAGCACGACATACTAAGAGACTTGCTTGTTTATATTCATTATGCAATGTTTACTACAGGACATATATCCTGCACAGAGGCTGCTTTCACTTAACTTTGTGAGCAACCCAAATATAAAAACTAATGAAATTTAACCATCCATAAGTCTATGTTGTAGACAGACTGAATTACAACTTTTTAATTTAGTCAAGTAAAGAATTATTACAGTAGGACTCTAGGGCAGGAATGTGTTAATAAAATCATACTCTCTGCCTTTTCATTTACAATAATCCCCCTGAGCTGATTAAATGAAATATCACTTGTTTAATAACTGACAGAACATTATTTTTAAGCAGAAATGTTTTGCATATCTTCCTGTCCTATTTTTAATTCTAGGCACAAAGCAGTGAAGGCACTGACATCACACAAAGGGAGTAGAGTTTAGCACTTGGATGTAGTTTGTCCTGTCATAGTGGCATCTATAATTTAGTGTGAAGCAGTGAGGTAGACAGAGCATTATCATTAGAAATCATCCTGAACAGGGATATAAAACACAGTCGCAATAACACTTGTCAGAAAGGTGACTGCAGTCAAAACTAATATCCAAGAGTTTCAAGATAAATGCTGACGCCGCAGACATCCTACAAAGACTATTATTGCTTTAAAAAAACCCCAAAAACCAAAACCAAATTGTGAACCTTCCCCTGAGCAAACAAGTTAGTGTAAAGTTTGTACCTGGGGTAGCATAAAGTTTCTGAGATTTACAGTAAATAAAGTCCTTCTTTACCTGAATAAGGCCTTTTATGTTGCTACAGAGAATGAATCAAATAGTCTTTCTGGCTTTAATGACTTTAACCTATTCTGAATTCCCCTCCTTTATCTGTAGTATATGAGTGGTGTCCTTAAAGCAGGCCGTTAGCTGCGCTACAAGGCTCAAACCTCCACATCCGACCCTAGTATTCCTCAGCCAAGAATTGTCTCTGGTTAGTCTTTACATTTAGAATAGTTTCTTTGGCTTGGATTAAAGCTGTAATTTAATAGAATTTTGTTGCTGACTTTATAAACTGTGAACCTACATGGAAAATCCCAAATCTAAATTGTAGTCTTGCCGCTTTACTTATATTTCATAGTTTCATAGTTTGTAGGGTTGGAAGGGACCTGAGCAGATCATCAAGTCCAACCCCCTGCCATGGCAGGAAAGAGTACTGGGATCAAACGACCCCAGCAAGGTGTTCATCTAGCCTCCTCTTAAACACCCCCAGGGTAGGAGCCAGCACCACTTCACTTGGAAGTTGGTTCCAGATCCCAGCTGCCCTGACAGTGAAGTAGCGCCTCCTGATATCTAAACCTAAACTTACCCTCTGCCAGCTTGTGACCATTATTTCTTGTCACTCCTGGTAGCGCTCAGAGGAACAGGGACACCCCCCCAGTGTCTTTTGGTCCCCTGTGACTAGTTTGTAAATGGTCACTAGATCCCCGCTCAGCCTTCTCTTGTGGAGATTGAACAGGTTCAGGTCCCCCTTAACCTCTCCTCATAGGGGCTGCCCTGCTGACTCCTGATCATGCGGGTAGCCCTCCTCTGGACCCTCTCCATGTTGTCCACATCCCTCCTGATGGGTGGCACCCAGAACTGGAAGCAGTACTCCAATTGGGGCCTGACCAGTGTCACATAGAGGGGGAGGATCACCTCCTTGGACCTGCTTGAGATGCATCTGTGGATGCATGACAAGATACGGTTGGCATTTCTGACCACTTCCCCATACTGTCGGCCCACGTTCATTTTGGCATCAATGATGACTCCAAGATCCTTTTCTGCCTATGCGCTGATGAGAAGGGAGTTCCCCAGCCTGTAGGTATGCTGCTGGTTCTTCCTCCCCAGGTGCAGTACCCTGTACTCGTCAGTGTTGAAACCCATCCTGTTCTCATCCGCCCACCCCTGTAACCTGTCCAGGTCCAATTGCAGCCTATTCCTCCCTTCTAGCGTGCCCACTTCTCCCCACATCTTAGTGTCTGCAAATTTGAACAGGGTACTTTTTACAACCCCGTCCAAGTCACCAATGAAGATGTTGAACAGTGCGGGCCTGAGGACTGAGTCTTGTGGAACCCCACTGCCCACATCCCTCCAGGTTGAAAATGACCCGTCCACCACCACTCTCTGGGTGTGGCCCTGCAGTCAGTTAGTGACCCATTTGACTGTGTAGGTGTCGACGCCACAGTCCCCTAGTTTTTTAATGAGAATGGGATGAGAGACAGTGTTGAAGACCTTCCTAAACTCCAGTAAGACTACGTCTGTCGCGACACTTGCATCCAAGGATTTTGTGACCTGGTCATAGAAGGCCACCAGGTTGGTCTGACAGGACCTGCCTCTCATGAACCTATGTAGGTTGCCCCTAAGCATAATCTCCCCTGCTGGCCCCTTGCTGACATGCGCCAGGATAATTCTCTCAAAAACCTTACCCAGGACCAAGGTAAAACTGACTGGTCTATAGTTTCCTGGGTCCTCCTTCCTCCCTTTTTTGAAAATGAAAATTTTATGGTGTGTGTGGCCTTCTTTAACACTGATAATGAATATATCAATGTAAAACAAAACAAGAAGTTACCCTGAACTTCTAAAATATGTACATACATATTTCAATTTCTATGAGCATGTCCTTTGACCAGGAGATAGGTGGTTACGTGTGTGGTGATCTGTATAAATGATCTGTTCTGATATATGCTCCGTCTCACCATTAGAGGTGGCTTCTTCATACTCCTTAGACTAGAGGGTTTGTGAAGGGGAGCTTACATTGTGTGTGTTCCTTGTCCTTTCGGTTGAGAAGTTCAAACTCCAGCACTATCATTTGTTATTTGTGCATCGGCAACCATCGTTTTACCTCTCTGTACCTCATCTGAAAATGGGTGACAGTGATACTCATTAGGCCTGTGTGAAGCAGCTACTCGCTTCCGACTTGGATCTGGCCAATTTGGGGAACAGTGATTTGATTCAAATCACTGTTCTGAATTGATTAGGCTGATCTGATTCAGAGATTCCGCCGCAGCCAAATTGGGCCCATCCCCTGCCCACTCCCCCAGCCCCCACCCATGGCTACCCCATGCTGCCCTAGCTTCCAGCTCTTTAAAAAAAAAAGAAAATCCCCAACTCACCAGCTCCTGCCCA
>NW_017728947.1:70233742-70236859 GCF_001723895.1 Crocodylus porosus | reverse complement strand
TTTTTTTTTTTTTTTAAAGAGCCGGGAGCTGGACCTGGGTGGGGCAGCCATGGTGGAAGGTTGGAAAAATGGGCAGGGGTTGAGGGGCTCATGGAAGAGCCCCCCCATGCAGCATGGGGCAGCAGGGATTGCCCCCCCACCTGGCAGCAGCTGGTGAGTAGGGGCTTTTTTTAAAAGAGCCAGGAGCTGGGACCAGACAGGGCAGCCATGGGGGTGGGGCTGGGAGAGCGAGCAGGGATCAGGGGGCACATGCAGGAGGGATGGGGGAGCAGGCAGGGGATGGGGCCTGGTAGGGGTTCCCTCATGGTCCCCTCCCCTGCCCCCTGCTTACCAGCATGGAGTCCAGGTCCAGCTCCCTGAGGCAGCGAGCAGGGACTGCTCAAATCTCTAAAGCTCTCCAAAACTTTTCCGACTTGATTTGGAGAGGTTCAAATCAATTCAGACCTTTAATTGGTCTCCTTATCAATTCAGATTCGGAGAGTCAGCCACCAAATCGGGCCGAATCGCCTCCGAATTGAATCAGCACCCAAAGCTTCACACAGCCCTAATACTTATCTATTTGTTTGAATTGTATGCTGCCCACCCCAAGAAAGCTCATATGAACAGAACACACATTTGACCTTTAATGAGCTGGGTGGGGGGGAGGAGGGAGGGGCGGGAAGCAAATTTTAGGTCAGGTTCCACCATTTTTAAATCAGTCTGTGCGTGCCGAACTTCTCTTCTGTTATGAGTATAGATAATTTTTTTCTGCCGAACTTCTATTCTGTTACAGGTATAGACCAGTTTCTAATAATTTACACTGGTAAAAGTGTAATGTCTGTACATGGCCACAGTGCCTTACAATACAAGAAACAGAATACTTATAATGCCAGGATAATGATTTAAAATAACTTAACATGGGAATCAGAATATCAACATAAGCTTGAGAACCCCTGAACAATATCTCATCCTAGATTGGTTTGCAAAATGCCTGCCTAAATAGGAAGATATTACAGCACTTCTAAAAGATGTCCAGTCTTGGGTTCTGGTAGGCCTCCAGCATCCAAAATCTACTAATGAAAAGTAAAATCTAACAGCTGCTATTCTTCTTCCTCTTTTCCTGCTTGAAAGACCTGACATTTTTAACCACACAAGTGTATGGTTTGATCAACTTCATGCTCGTTTAAAATGATAGGAAAAAGATGTTATGCTTCATAGATTTTAATGCTGCATTCATTAGGGCAGGAACTGACTAGCTTGATATCATAGGGCTTGCCTACACGTCACCATATAGCAACGTTGCTATGGCACCAAGCTTTAGTACTTCCTTTAGGAAGTACTAAACCATCGCACAGTAACTGCCTGCACTGTGCTGTGCACGGTTAAATCTCTCATAGTACTCATGCGCTATGTTGGGCGATCATATAAAGTGCTCCAACATTAACAAAGTAGGATTTGCCTTAGGTTATGATGGATGGGGAAAAAAAATCCACACAAAATAGGAAAACAAAACATTTGCTACTGAAGGAAATACCGTGGCCTTGTCCAGAATCCTGTCTCTGACAATAGTCAATAACAGATGTTTCATGAAAAGGTGCAAGAAACCCCGGAGTACATCATTAAGAAATAACTTGCACGTAGAAGTTGTTTCTTCCTAAAAACACCCAATTAGTAGCTAGCTTATGACTCAAAGCATGTCTATATCGCTTCTATAAAAATATTATTTTTTCAATTGAAGCTGAAGGTTCTCATTACACACAGCTGTCTATTTTTTTTAAAATCATGCCATGCTCTTGGCTTCAATAATATCTTGTGACAATGAGTCCCACAGATTAATTAGGTTTTACAAAGAATTACTCTTACGAGCTTTAAAAATGTTCCCTTTCAATTTCATTGAATGTCCCTTTCTTTTTGTCATGTGCAAAGGGAAACAGGACAGCCCAAGGTAAACAATTCTGGACTTTTCCATCTCCCCTCAGATAGAAATTTCCCTGTACCTCCAGTCATTCTTATCATCTAACTCTAAAGCCATTCTACCAAAAGAGTCCATGCAACACTATACTATATTATGACACTGTCAGTACTATTTTTTAATCCATTCTTTTTAATCCTGTTTTTCCTCCTTTTAAACAAATGTTTGTTACATAGCCCTGTGATATAGTAGCCCATTTTAATCGTTGCCTGCATATTTTTGTTAGCAGCTCATTTTCTTCATTCTTCCTTCGGAGCTCTTGGGCATACAGCACCCAGTCCTGCTAATTTGCTGCTCTTTATCATTTTATTGCAGAAACTGCCCTTTTCATATCTCAGTTTTTGCTGGTACTCATCTCCGTTACTTTGAAGACCACAGTGTTTGTTGTATACACTGAGGCAAGAAAATTGTCCAGCTTTACTACAGGATTCTTATCATTCTCTCACAGTTCAGCCAAACCACCCATTCTCTCAGAGGCTCCAGAGTTATCTATATCTATGTCTTGGATATGTAGTCTTCCTATTTACTATTAGTTCTAACTACCTTTGTACATTTTACGTTCTACAGTTGATGTTCCCTTCTATTACTTTATTAAAATACCTGTTTGACTCCAATAAACTCATGGATACTACTGCCATTTAGCCATCCTTCTTTTTTCACCTTGTATTGCAGATTTATTTTCAGTTTAGGTGTATATATATTTCATGGTACTTAGCTGGTTATTTAAATGGCTAATATGGTGAACCTATGGACTTCAGTTCCCCATTTTTTTCCCCACTTGACTCATTTCTTCATTTAAAATTTCTCAGATTAAGTGTAGAGTCGGGAGAGCTAACTGTTGGTAGGATGCCCTCCATCTACCCAAGGATGTTGGTCCCACTATAGATACTTTTTGTACTAACTCCTGTTAATTAGCAAATAGTCTTTCTATTATATGCTCCAAGGATAACAAACTGCTTCTTTAAACACAGTTTCTACATAAAATTGGTGGGCAGTTCATAGAATCATAGAATCAATGAGTCGGAAGGGACCTAGACAGATCATCTAGTCTGACCCCCTGCCATGGGCAGGAAGGAGCACTGGGGGTGGCAGAGGTCATAAGACCCCAGCCAGGTGCCTATCCAGTCTCCTCTTGAAGATTTCCAAGGAAGGTGAGAGCACCACCT
>NW_017728947.1:70223675-70233546 GCF_001723895.1 Crocodylus porosus | reverse complement strand
TCCTCATAGGGCTGGCCACGGAGGCCCTCAACCACACGAGCGGCCTCCTCTGGACCCTCTCCAGGTTCTCCACGTCCTTCTTGAAGTGTGGCACCCAGAACTGGACACAGTACTCCAGCTGCAGCCTGACCAGCGCCACACAGAGGGGGAGCAAGACCTCTGTAGCTGTTAGTGATGCCCCTGTTGATGCATGACGGGGTGCGGTTGGCTCTGCCTATTGCTTTGCCGCATTGGCAACTCATATTCATCCTGGAGTCAATCCTGACTCCAAGATCCCTCTCTACCTCTGTGCTGCCGAGAGGGTCAGCCCCTAACCTATAACCATAATGCTGGTTCCCTCTCCCCAGATGCAGCACCCTGCACTTGTCCTTGTTGAACCGCATCCTGTTCAGTTGAAATCACCCATCACTGCTATCTTAGTAGATTAATTTGAGTGACTCCCCAAACACTGCATGCTTCTTTTCCAGAGCAAGAAGACTTAATGTGACTCTACCTGTACATCTATAGATGCAGGACTTGGACTATGCATCCAAATACTATAGAAATAGCTCAGTTTTCTTTATCTTGACATCAAGTTATTTCCATAAGAATGTAATGAGCAATGACACCCTGAGATATCACCTAACTATTTAATTGGTGATTTGCCTGCAGAAGATTTCCTAGGATAATTCTTGGTTTCAAATTTTTTTTTTAAAAATGCTTATTTTTAAATTCACATGAAAGTAAGATGTATATAAAATCCAGGGAAAAAAGTGTCCAAAATCTCATGCAAAAGGAGTGATTACCTCTGGCTTATCAGAAAGGAAGCCAGAGGAAATATATTGTGCTACAATGTGGCTCTTTCATATGTAGCACATGTATGTCATATTATCAGAATTATTTTTTACGATAAAACAAGAACGTGTTCAGACAAATATTTAACTTTACAAACGTCCTGCAAACTACCTGTAGATTCTAAACACAACTGTAACTTCTGAGTCTCTTCTTGAAAAAAGTAATTAGCAGATCAGTGTGAAAACTGCTTACTATTACTAACAGAAGCTTGTATAAACAAAACATGTACCAAATGTCCTTGCTGTGAAAGAGAAATCTAGATTTACTATAAATTTACTTTCCTCCGTACCTAGAAAACTGCATTAAATAAAAAATATTCAGTTAGATGGAGAGAAAAAAAATGCATCAAAAATACCATTATATAATCTAACTTTGAGCTTGAAGTCTACAGCAGCTGCCACCAATGCATCTTTTTTTTTTTTTTTTTTACCACAAATGCTACTTAAAATCCAAAGATACAAAAAAAAAACTTAGCTACAGCTGAAGTAGTTAGCGCAGTAGATTACTTAGTTGTTACAAGTTCATCTACTGATTTGCTGAGGTCAGTACTTGACACAGGAAGTGTTGAGACTAGATACTACTAAAGCTATAATCCTGCGAGGGAAGGGAATTGGAGAAAGGAGGAAAGTTTATCAAGACTATTTAAGCAAGTGTAGGTCATGATGCTAGACTTGTGACTCATCAGGGAGGTACAGCTCTGACACTGTGTACAGCACTGCAACAACTCTATTATTGTGGAAGTCAAGAGCTATTCCACTGTCTATAATGTGGGCAAGGTTTAGCTCATTGACTTCAACAGGACCTACAGTTAATATTATAGGGTTCAGGTCCAGTAAGAACAAATATAATAAAAAATTAGAAGAATAAGAGTTTAAGTCAGAGAACACAAAAGGTATTCATGGGTGGCAATCATAAAAATATGAATGTATATAATCAAAAGAAACTCAATTTTTTTCCGTATAGTTTCTGAATTGGAGACTGTCAATTTGTTTTGTTTATAAGTATTCAATAATCACAGGACTGACCAATTTAAACCTTCTGTTTTAGTGTAACAGATAGTTCTGGTAATCAATTATTTTTATTTGTTTTTTCTTTTGTCTTTATTTCTAATGCAGAAATAGAAAACAAATTATAGTAACCTTATGGTTCTGACAAGTCAGTGTAATTTAGTTTCAATAGACTCAGTAACACTGTTTAAACCGTGAAAGTTAATAAACATGGATTTGTAGAATTAAAAATATTGAACAATCGGAGTGCTGGCAACTCACAAAATTAAAGTTTTATAACCCAAAGTCGAAGACTGTGTTCTACAGTTTAAATATTTCATATCTGACATTTTCAAACTCTACAGTGTGAAGCTTGATTTTGATTTTTCAATCCAATACAGCTTTTGAGTTTGATTTAAAATCAAGGTACAACCAGACTGGATTCAACTTCTCATTTACAATGGTACCTAATTCTTTAACATTTTCTAATCCTTTCTTACTTGCCAAAATACAAAACATGCAAACTGGGAAAAATGTAAAAATATAATTGTCACAGTTTACCAGTAAAAGCCTTTAATGTCATTAATACCCCTTTCTTCTACTGCATGCATTAGAGAAAACATCTATTTGAAACAAAATGGGCTACTGCAAATTAAAACCCTCAGAGGTGACTACCTGGAAATCGCATAACAGCTGAATATGAACTCTGCCCACATAGCAGTCAGCTAAAGATTTAAGTTGCCATTGTACTGAATAACTGTAGGTATCACCTTTGTTGATAATTGTTAGAATTCATGGCTTGTACTTACGTTGGCATTATGAGCCAATCTTTACATTTGCAAGCCAAGATATCAGTTATTAGTTCAATTAAGGATGCTGTACATTGTTAGGGATATCAAAAGTAGTTATAACAAGGACATCTACAACTCAAAGCAGTTTTTATTAAAACAAAACAACAGATACAGCTGTAGCAGTAATTGTGGAGAAATAAGATGGCATCAGAAAGTTGTTGTTTGAGTTGACACACTGGTTTAGGGATTATAGCTCAGATTTTGTTACCTTACTCCAAAGGTAGTCCTACTGATTTCAAAAGCCCTGGAGACACAATCTGAGCTTGTTTAGCTCCTTCAAAGTCAATGGAGCCAAGCTGATTTATCCCAGTTGAATATCTGGTCTGTTGTGTACTGGGGCTAATGGTGAAGTAGGGTACTACTCATTCTGGGAAAAGTGGCTAAACTTGTTCCTATGACTGAAATATACATTGTAAATTTAAAGAGAAGATATTGCTGAGTCTTATAAATACTGCATTTGAAACATACTACAATGTTATTACATAACTGGAGATGAAAATGAGTGCAAGCACAGTTATTGCAGCCCCAAATGCCTTGTATATAGTTTTCATAAGCGGTTCAGAAATAGCAGATCAAAACCCCTGATTATTAACTGTAAGACAGCAATACTATTGGGGACTCCCTGGTAATAGCAAGGGGATGGATAACTTGACCTAATGGGCTTTTTCCATTTCTAATTTCTATGATTTTATTAAGTCTATGCATTTTCAGAGAAATTCTACTGCCTTCTGTGGCCCTTGAGACACAGGGATTTAGGCAATTCCTTCCTGTAAATAATCCTGCTTTTCAAACATTAAAACTACAGGCTGGGAGGGGACATTAAACTCAATTTAATAGCTTCTAAGCTCTGGCACAGAAACTTTTAAAAAAAAAAAACTTTTCCTACTGGAGTTTAATTAAGACTGACAAAACACTAACTCTAAATCAGCAAGGAGATCCTTAGATCCATTTTGTTGTCAAATATACTTCCCCTGTAAATGGCAAGAGTAACACATATCATTTCACAGATAATGTTTTAATATCCTGCATTGAATAAAACTTTTTTTTTAATCAAGTTGCAATGGTAGCACTAAACTACACAAGGGGCTTGGGGGTTGCAGATGGCTGCATTACTCTAAATGTTCAAGCTTGACTGACCCATTTCATCAGCACTGTCAGAGCCTTGCACTGATACATGTTGACAACATTTAATCTTAAAAAATTGAAAGAAATGAATTAATATGCAAATTTCATCAGCTTTGTAATAAAAATGTCCTTGAAAAAAAACAGAGAACATGACCCCCAAGGAATAGTGTGAATTATCCCAGCTCAATTCTTTAAGTTAGTCAGAGGTACGCGGGTCCACAAGGAAATCAGCGCAGATTTGACTTGGAAATAATTATGATGAAGAACAAAACACAAGCAGGTTGAATAAATGTAACAACTTGGGAAAAAGTCTTAGTCCTGTTTGTTATTCACTTTGAATTAACAGGATTAGGTTTGGTTTTTGAAAATAAAGAAACACCACCATGTAATTTTAACACCTAAAGTAATGTGAAAACATTTTTTCTGCTATCAATTTTAGTGGATATTAGAAACTGCATCTTAGGAAAAACAGATTTTTAATACACTATAGCTTTTGTTGCTGATGCCAACTAACTTAAGCCATGACATTGTATCTTCTGAATGCAATCCCAATTAACCGTGTCATTCCTTTGAAAAGAACAGACAAGCCTCCTTCCAAGTCAGGAAGAGTAAAGAGAAAGCAGACCTCCCTGTTCCTTACTAAGGACTTTGTAGCATAAAGCCAAGTCCCACTACAAGAAAGAAAGGAGTCAAAATTCAGTATCTTGTTCTTAAAGGAGAAGTGCTTGTGTACAAGAAAAAAAGATAGAAACGTATACAATTTTATCATGTTTCAAGCTACTATTTATACATTAAAGTCACAAAACAACAAAAGATTGAACTGCTAGAAGCAACCTTTTCATTAAAATTCTCATTATTTCAAATCATTTTAATTTAAAGAAGACTTGGTAAGCCTGAGCGAATATGAAGCAGCTTTTGCTCATTGTTAATGATTCATGTTCAAACCATTAGAATTTGAATCCTGACTACCAAGCAGCCATCTTAGTGAAGTTTGCACATTTCAAATCCTTGGCACCATTCAGGACCCAGTTCCAAATGTTTACTATATACACTTTTACTGCCTAGGAATCCAAAGCCTCTAGTTAGCACTACAGTTGGCTTGTATGAGAAGAATTCACATTTCAGTTGTTCCATTTTCTTTTTGTTTAGCGTCCCACAGTTTTTGAACATGAGGCTTGCATGAATTAACTTAGTACTGTACTAAGGCTTCTGAGAAAGAGGGCAACTCAAGTCAAGATGCTTTAAAAGTATATTTAAAAAAAATCAAAAACAAAATACAAATTAGCAACTTCACATGAAAAGTGAAAATAACCATGGTACTACCCTGGAATATTCCACATAATCTTTCAAGGCCTTTGAAATAAGCCTTCTGATTTCATATATCCTTGCAAGACAGACTATGGCCAACCAAATTAATCTAGTCTGTAAGCTTTTGTGGTTCTCTACAAAAGTCTTTTAAGATTTTCCTTTCTTTCTTAATCTAAAATCAGTAAAATCCTACTTTTATAGTGCCCTTTGCACCTGTATGCATAAAATGAATAACCTTCCAGCTTAATTATGCACTATTCTATCAGTTTTGAACTGATATAAAGTTGCAGATAGAAAAAGAATAAAACCTTTTTAAGAATCTAAAATTAATATATGTCAAACTCAGGGTAAATCTTAATCTTCTTGAAACATTTCTCTAAAATAGATGTTCTTTTATCACTTGGCACATCAAGACCCATTGGAAAAAAAAAGCATTTGGTTAACATGCTGCAGAACAGCAGTCTCTTTTCCACCTCACTTCAGGCTATTCTTGAAAGATCTGAACAGTTGTATAATAATGAAAAATGTGCAATACTTGTGGGGCATTGCTTGTGCACACATACCTCCGCCCACGCATTCATCATTCCGCAGGTATTGTCAGTGAAAGTTTAATTGCATAAACACTCTGTAACTGTCCTGTCATATTTCTTGTCAGTCTAGATTCCCTCTCCGGGCTCACTATCTCACAAAACTATAATTGAATTGCTACCAAATCACAAGAGGGCCCCAAAAAATAAAATCTTTATGAATAGAATTTGTTTCCTATCAGCAGATTTGACAAATTGTGGCAGAGGAAGGGCCTTAGCGATAATTTCTGAGTTTATTCTAAATCCAGTTATTTGCTGTTTGCTCTTATCTGTTCTTTAGAATTTTAAAGCCCTAGTGAGAAAAGAATCCCAAAGAGCTCAATAGTAGTATTTTCACAGGTCCTAAAAGAAGCCAGTGGGGGAAAAAATGTGAATACTGTCTCTGCCCTGGCTTTGACAAGATATTGTTTAAGGTGAAGAAAATCTGAATTAATTCTGAATTATTGTGTATTACAGGTACAAAGGGTTTTTCATAGGTCTTTCACTCTCATATCACTTGTGCTATACTGCTGACAGTGGATACTTTTGCTAAGTATCCTGCTTTGTGTTTATTACCTATGTTGCTAGGTGCTTCCTATCGCATGTGGAAACAGCAGAAATGTCAGATTCCTGAGTAGATTATGAAGGCATTGACCAAAAATGTTAATATGAAAATATGACAGAAGCTTTGTTAAATGCATAATTTGCTTTAAAACAAATTAAAACACAATAAATGATAATATTTCTAGAAAAAACATATTAAACCAAAAACTACTGGATCCAAACTGAGGATCAGATTTAGTCTGATGTGTATTTTGATTTTATTCTTGATGAGTCACTGTAAATTGAGAGAATACCTCTATGGATTTTATGAAAACAATACCCATTTTGCTTTAAAATTCTATCAGCAGTGTACACATAATATATGCCTCGAAGTGAACAACTCTTAAATGGGTCAGAACTTCAGCCAGATTGACAACTGTCTGATCGTTTATGTTTTTTTAAACATGCTTATCAAAATCATGTACGATTGATGGGTGTTTTTAGATGAAGTTATGTTTTTGCAACAGACTTAATTTAGAACTAAGGTTAAGGCTTAGGATAAATGACTGCATTAGATGATTAAAGAACATTTGTCTTGTAGGACATTTAAGTCATTTATTTATGACACTTGAAAATAAGCTGGGGGAAACCCCCCCCACAGGTTTTAACCAACCATTTTAATATATACTTTAAGCTAAAACTGATGATTTTGAGTGGAATAATAAAAATCCTGACATAAAATATATGTGTAATATATGACATTTAAGTATGTTTGATAAAAATGTTTGGAAATTATATTTTTGCTTTTGCTCTCTGCAGATTTCCTTTTCAGGTGTGTTTGGCTGATGCTTGTTTCTGATTAAGGACAAAGTGTCTCACTTCTTTAGAAACCTTCTTACTAAAGACTGGTTATTTTACATTGCTTTTTTTTGGTGATAGCACAGTAAATGGTATTATCATATTCTATTATACTTAGAATGACAGTCTCCCCTGTCAGAGAGGGACTAGATTCCTCAGGAAAAGGTAATGGAATGCTAAACCTTTTGTGTCTAGGTCACTGATTAAAATCTTGTCCAAGTAAGGAGTTACTGAAAGTCAGCGTGCAGTCAGTGGTCTATGTGTAGCAAAAGGGTAATCTTTGGCTTCTTACTGAAGGATATGTATCCCTTCCAAAAGGCACCATCTCAATAGACATAAATGTACATCCTTGTTGATTACTGTAGGAGCGAGGCCAGCATTTGGGTGGAGAGGGAGAAGGAATTGGCTAGCTTCTCACCTCTAGAGATCGTCAGTCTAAGTCCAGGTTAGAGAACAGTGGTGAAGCAGCCGTGGGGAAGCCTGCACTACTGCTACCCAAGTTGTACGTGTTCTGTGGTTAAATAAACAACTTAAGTCCCCAGGGCTGCCTCCATCTGGCAACTTTCATCAGAACAAAATTCACTTTAAAGAAGAAGGGCACTCCATAATGCTGATTAAAACCCCACTACATCTTTTTATACAAAAGAGTTAAATGTAATGTACTTTGATAAACTGCAATTTATGAAATATTTTTTTAGTCTTAAACCTATATACTGCCCCTTTAAGTACTTCATTTCACTCCTCCCATACAACCTATTTGTCTCTGAGACTGCACAGTTTCTTGCTGCTCAAAAGCATTCCCTCCAGCTGATTAGGGCATTGTATCATTGATTGTCTGCAAGATAAGCCTCCTTGGTTCCCCCTGAGCAGAGCAGCAGAGCATTATTCTTGCTATAGCACCTAGGAACATCTTGGTCCTGAGCCAAGATCTCACTGTGTCAGGTGCTGTCCAAACACAGAACAGAAGGATAATTCTTAGTTGTCCTGCTGGGCCAGGAGGCATGATAATACTAGAAGACTGCAAGTGCTATTTGTGAACTCTTTAGGATTCAGTGGTGCAGAGAGCTCATGGAAAAAAAAAACACTTGCCAGAATTGATGATCACCTTTTGGAGCTACATAGCTCAATAAAAAGTGGGTGTAATACCTAACAAATCAGTGTGAATGTATTTTTCATCTACCTTTTACATCTACCAGGTTCAAATAACTGCACATGATGAAGACAATGGTAAATTGGGCCGATTATCCACAGCAGTCAAATTATACTTATAATTAAAATATAAGGATTACCTGAGACAAACCACTTGGCAGATCACTGACAGTTGAAAGCAGCAAATTTTACACAGAAGAAATATTTTCAGGGTTTTTTCAGTGTGACCAGATATAAACTGTTCATTAGAGGTGGACATTTTTTGGCCAATTCTGTCTTTTCTGATCTCTGCCTCCTGCAGAGCTGGATCAATGCAAAGTAATAATATCCTTTGTATCTTTGGTGTTTTGTGTATATGAAGAACAAAGAATTATGTAATTTTGACAGGAACATGATTTTTACATGGTAGTATGATGAATTAAACATAAATGACTTGCAAGAAGCTAAGAGCTTTATAAATTGGGCCTGAACTATTCTGGAAGTCTGCAAGTATTAGGCATCAAAGTTTACTTTAATATGTAGAACAAAAATGGTGAGCCAATTGCAACTCAAAGTCTAATATTTTTTTAAATGGTTATCACCACCATACATCAGGGTAAACTATATACAGTGGAATAAAATCATATGCTACAGAAAAACAGAAGGATTGTCACAAAACTGGGTGAAGGAAGATGTAACAATTTTCTGTCTTTACTGATAAAGGAGCAAATCCACATAAACATTACTTTTGTGTTATGTAATTTTAAAAAGTGTTTTAAATAAAAATAATTTTATAATCAATTATGTTATTGTAAAAAAGCATAGCCAGCTTTTTCGCTGCTACCTTTAAGCTATTTTGAAATTAAGTTGTAAGAGACATTAATATAAGTTAGAAAACATAGCAAGAAATGATAAAATGAGATTTAACTTGGAAAGTAACAAGAGCAGTACAAAGTAGGAATAGGAAGAAATTGAGAAAAATTGGGAAGTAGTAAGTTAAGAGCTTAGGTCTAGGGGGTGATATTAGCCAAGTAATGGGGTGCAAGTCTACAACACAAAGTAAATGTGCACTTTATTGTGCAGTTGACTAATTCGCTCTGAAGTAAAATGTCACAGTCTACATGTGCACTAGTATTAGGGCGCAGTAAATTAATTACCTCCATTGTAAGATACTACTGTGGTAAAACTATCTTATGGTGGAGTACTTACCGACACTGAAATGCACGTGTAGACAGTAGGAGTCCTACTGCAAAACGGGACCTATTTGATTTGGATTCAGCCTGAACTGGGGACAGTGATTCGATTCATTAATTCAGATCACTGTTCCCCATTTGATTTGGCTGAATCCAAATCTAAAGATTTGATGCAGATTTGGAGAGTCAGCAATTCAGACATAGACACAGCTTTAAATGTTTTTTCTACATACCTCGAGGTACTAAGTGTGGCTCGTGAATGCTGCAATGCTGGGGTGGATGGAGTGTCCCACAAGAGTGCGGGGAGCCAGCGAGTGCCCCCCGGGACTAGCCTAGGGGAGCAGGCTCCAGTCTCACCAGATCCCCCCAGTGGGGGTGCTCAGGGGGCGGGAGCATCGGCAGGCACTTCCGGTGACACCGGAGCGCCTGATTGGTGGGTAAGGCAGCGGCGGGTAATTCAAACCGCCTCCTTTATAAAC
>NW_017728947.1:70215086-70223575 GCF_001723895.1 Crocodylus porosus | reverse complement strand
GGGATTTTTAAAAGGAAGTTAGATGAGCACCTTGCAGGGGTCATCTGACCCCGGTGCTCTTTCCTGCTCAGGCAGGGGGTCGGACTAGATGATCTACCTAGGTCCCTTCCGACTCTAGCTACTATGAAACTATGAAACTATGAGGCCCCGTGTGCTTGGCAGCGAACTGGAAGTGGACTGGAACTACTTCTGGTCCATTTCCAGGTCTGTCAGGGAGCATGCTGGGCCCCACCTGCCGCGCCCTTCCGGCTCGGCGATTGGTCGCGGGGGACCCCTGGTGCTCCCCCCCCAGATGCAGGAGGCACCAGTCGCTGAGCCAGGGAAGTTCTTCTGGTCCACTTCTGGGTTTCCTGCCGAGCATGCTGGGGAGCCCCCAATGCTCCTGTGGTAGACTCCATGTGCCCCAGCATCCCAGCATTCATGAGCCACCTGCTACCTAGAGGTATGTAGAAAAAACATTTAAAGCTGTGTCTATGCCCAAATTGCTGAATCTTTCCGAATCTCTCCAAATTGATTTGGAGGGTTCCAATTTGATTCAGAGAGATTTAAGGGTCCTCTGATTCAATTTGAATTCAGAGATTCAGCCACTAAATTGGGCCAAATCTCTGCTGAATCAAATCAGGGACCGAAGCTTCACACAGCCCTAGTAGATAGTGACAGAGGCTGACTGGGGCATGAGGGTGCTAAATTGCAGTGGCTATCTGCTATCTAGCCCCATACTTTAGCTTCTTGTGCCTCAGCCAGCCCCTCCGCTGCTTGACATCATCACCTGGAACCTGGGGTTGACACTCAGCAGCCCCTACCTTTGGCCTACATACAAAGATAAATCACATTAGAAAATGGGATGGGATTTTGTCTTTGGGAGAACTTTGCTTTCACCTGAGCTTGAGCACCAGAAAATCATAGACAATATGGGAAGTGTTTAGAGAATCTCAACCAGGAAATCTATGGGACATACAGAAATAAATAACTTAAAAGGAAGAATTAAAATAAACATCATGGAATGTAAAAACACAGAGTGGGCTACCAATCCTTGAATTCTATTGAGAGTACAGTATACTAATGCTATTAGAGATAAATAATAATTAAGTCTAAAATCCTGGCCCCATGTACCGAGTTCAAATGTAAGTTGATTGAACACTGGAAAACCCAATGAATACACAATAAGAGTCATACTCCTTGCCATACCACCTTCTACAACAAATACACTACCCTTTCAGCAGTCATGTCTCTCCTCAGCTTGGGGGGTGGGGAGCTTATTCTCAAAATCCTTCAATCCAACACTGTTCTCTTTCAGCTCTGCCCACAAGTGGTCGGTAGGACCATGCAAAAAGCTGACTTGCTTAGCACTTCAGAGATGTTCTGTTTTGTCACATCGTTCTGAATTTATAGAAGGGGAAAAATTGTCTTTGGGAATGAGTTCTGTTCTAGATGATGTGTGGTACCTATCCAAGTCAAAAGAATTGGGTGTGCATGAAACCAAGAGAAGATACTTCTCCTAAAGGTCTACATTTGGAAAACATTTTTCCTACCAGAAAAGAAAAACTCTCAGGATAAAATGAATGTGGGTATGTACTGTATTCATGTAACAATTCCTACACATTTACACACAAGTGCACACAAAAATATTAGTGGACCCAAGAGTTCCATACACTGATATGTATTGTACCTGTTTTATAGTGTAACTGTGGTAGAGACAAATTTCATATACAGTCCATCATAGAGAGTTGTTGCAAGTTAACTGATGGATTTATCTTTGCTTACAATGTATAAATATGGAAAGGAATTAATTTAAATATATGTTTACAGTTTGATAGACATTCAACATAAATTATAAATTTTAATTTCATTTATTAGTTATGGACTGTGGAAAGCATAGGTTTCATTGCATACAGACTGCTATTCAGATTGATAAAATGAGCTGATAAAGAAAAAATGCACTAAAGAAGCCAATTTCTATTTTGAATTAAGCACGGCATTTTAATCCTTTGAATTTAAACACAGCAAAGAACTTAACAAAGCAATTCCAAACAAGGTGCCAAATTCAATCCTAAGGTAAGCAACTGCAACTAAATGATGCCTGTTTCTACCACAGTGATATTTGGTCAATAGTGTCATTTTGTATAAGATTCCAAGTTAACTGACTAATGAGACCTAGGAACTAGTGTTTATAGGAAGAGTTAAATCCTGCCAATGGAACATTGTTAGCAATGACCTCAGAACTAATGCAATTTCTCACCATCTGAATATTTGTACTAAGGTTGTTGCCATCAAGATTTTTATAAAGCCAGCATTTTGCTGGAATACAAGCATGCCATGAGTTCTAGCATTAGCACGCACAGAAGTCATTCTGATATTATCTTACCACATAATGATTTCAAAAATCTCTGCAAGATTAATGGTGATCACATAATTCAAGAAAGTCAGTACTATATATGTAGAATATATTGGCAATAAAACTGTTGTGCCTTTCCCCAATTGGGGATCTCTCACTTTTCTTTGATTTCTAAAGGCTTCAGATCAATAACTGGAGTGACATTATTAACAGCTCCCTCAACACCTTGGCCAGCACTAATATTAAATCCATTATACCTTCTGTTTGACATTTGCAGTACAGCACAAAGTGCTGTAGATACAGTCACGGCGCCTTGGGAATGGAGTTGGATGCAGGGTTAGTAAGATGGTTTCCCTTGCCTGACTCTAAATTCAGCTCATTTATAGAAGACTTCAGCTATTTCAGAAAACTACAGTAGGCAGTAAATAATTCACCTGTCAAAGCACAAGAATTCCACATTCATGCTGTTTTTTTAAAATATATTAACAAACAACTTGTCAACATTTTTGACAATTCCTTACTGTTACTGTGTTTACAGATTTTAATAGGTATCAAAGCACATATTTCAGTAGCTTCAAATTAAAACTGTACAAGTGAACGATGCTCAAAAAAGGCCGTATATGTTCCTTTTTTACCATTTAGTAGTAGGAAGTTTTTTGACAGAACATTCTATACAGAGACTCTAGGCAAGATATGACAACAAAGGGTGCTGACAGACATGCAGCTCTCCGCTGTAACTCATGGTGTTTGCAGGAAGTGCCATGAGTTACAGCAATCCCCCAGACCCAACAAACATTTACTGCTGGATCCTGGGGGTTGAAGGATCACGCTCCCCTAGGCCTGCCCCTCCCCACTCCCAGCCCTAGTGCTGCCTTCAGAGTGGGAAGGAGGATAGGAGCAAAGGGAGCATGGTCTGAGGTTTGTCCAGTCAGTACTGGTCCGCCCCTCATCTCCAATCCACCCCTCCCTTCTACCTTCCAGTGCAGGCCGGGCAAATCCTAGATGGAACTCCCTCTGCTCCCTTCCCCCACTCCCACTGTGAAGACAGCGGCAGGAGCAGGGCTGAGCTGTGTCAGCTCAGCCTTGCTCCTGGAGTGCACTGACTCAAGTCAATGAAGTTGCTTCATTTTCGAGCACCTTCATCAGAACCCTCTTGTAATGAGGGTTCAGATTGCCATAGGATTGGACCCTTTTAAAGTGCTCTGTAGCTGTGCTCTTGTGTAAGGGTATGCCTGTAGAGTGCTTAAGGGGGCTAATCACATGACAAAATATCACTTGTCTCAGCACCCAAAGTTCAATTGAGTCAAGAATAATACCTGGAGCAAAATTAGCTGGTAATTCTAAGTGAGCTTATGCTGGCTTGCTTCATACCCAATAACTTAACTGGGTTTTGTAGCTGATTGCACATATTAATAGATGGTAGGTCCATCAGTGTACATTAAACATGATAGGGATGCAAGATTGACATTATGTTTATTATGAAATTATGTCTCCTTGTACTTTAAAGAGACCCTACTAAAGTACAAAAACAGGCTATCTTTATACATAGAAAGGATAGGAAGTGCAGCAAGAGAGTGGCCTGGCTAAAAAGTGAACTCTAACAGTTGAAGCTCAGAAAGGAATCCTGTAAAAAGTAAAAATTTGGCCATATTTTTAGGGAGGAATGTAAGGGTATCACAAGTACATACAGGGAGCCATCAGAAAGGCCAAGATACAAATTAAAATGCAGCCAACAGGGGATGTGAAAAGCATAAAAAGCATTCAGCAAGCTAAGAAGTCAGAGGAAGACCAAGGAAAGTATAGGGCTCTTGCTGAATGCAAAGGACAATCTAATAATGGATGATGCAGAGAAGGCTGAAGTATTAATGCCTTTTTTACTCCAACCTTAATGATATCAGATCTCATAGGTACATGGGAATTGGAAGGGGAAATTAATGTAAATTGGGGAGAGCAGTTTATGTGAAATACCTTGGCTTTTGACACTGTCTCCCATGACATTCTCACTATTAAGATGAGGACATATAGTTTAGATTGGGATGGGTAAAGTCTGGCCCATGGGCTGAATCAGACCCACAGTAGATTCCAGGTCCCAGCAGCCCCTGTGGTGGCAGCTCCTTCTGGCTGCTGCCACTGGACCCAGCCCTGTCCACTCTGGCCCCACTAGTAGAGGCAGGAGCAGCACAGGCAGGGTGTGCAGCCAGGTGGCTCAGGTAGGGCCATAGCCAGGAGTAAAACAGGTGGGTGGGGCCAGGGACACCCCAGGACATTGGGGGAATCCAGGGCCAGAGCAGAGCCATGGTCTGCTGCCTGCACGCCCCTGCGATAAGCACAGGTTCCACAGGCAGGGGTGTGCAGGGAACGGAACATGGCTCTGCTGCAGCCCCACACTGTCACCAGCCCAAGATCCTGGCCCTGAAGCAGCTCCCTACCCAGCTGCATGCCTTGCCTGAACAGCTCCTCTATGGAGTCCCTAGGAGCTGCACAAGCAGGGGCTGCTGGGAAATGGGGTCCAGCTGCCAGCCAGATCCACCATTTTGTCCACCCCTGGTCTAGATAAAATTATCATAACTGGTTGGATCATCATACCCAAAAAGTGTGCCCTGATGTCTATTTGGAAGGAAGTATCATGTACAGATCTCCGGGGTCTGTTTTGGGCCTGGTACTGTTTAATAGACAATTACTTTATGAATAATATGATTGTTATGGTAAATTATTTTAAGGATTGGATTTAGTACACAATTGGTAAATCTAAAGATGATACCGAACTGAATGGAGTTTTACTTTGGAGAATAAGATTAGGATTCAGAACAACCTTGATAAACTGGAAAAACGTTCTGAAATTAATCAAATGAAATTCAAGAAGGACCAGTGCAATATCTGGTATTTAGGTTGTTCAAATATGGACCTGGGAACAACGGGATAGGCTGCAGTACTGTAGAAAAGGACCCTGTGGGCTATACTGGACTGCCAATGTAATATGCAGCAACAGCATGCTCCTGTTGCAAAAAAAAGTCAGTAACAGACTAGGTTATATTAAGAGGACTGTCACTTCCAAGTCATGGGAAGTGTTTCTTTCACTCTGTTTAGTACTGGTGAGGTCTCACCTGAAGTTCTATGTCCAGTTTTGGGCACAACACTTCCAGAAGAACAAATTAGAAAAAGTCCCACAGAAAAACATTAGAACAAATAGGCTAGGCATATAGATGCTGTGGAATTTTTTGAAGTTTTTAAAAGTATGTTAGACAAGCATTTGTCAGGAATTATCTAGATCAGCGGTTCTCAACCTGTTTTTTATTTTCGGACCCATAAAAAGTTTTGAATGGAGGTACGGACCCCTTTGGAAATTTTAAATGGCGGTGTGGACTCCTCTGAATTGTAAGTGTGGATATTCACATACTTCTGATTGAACATGGTCATCTTTCACAGACCCCTTAGACAGTCTGCAGACCCCAGAGGTCTCATTAGGATGTGTTTATGCTTCAGCTTCTTTGGCTTATGGAACATTTTTATAACATCTGATAACAGCTCCAAAGTGCTGTTACATCAGTTTGAAATTAGCAAAGGAATGCTTTGGCAATCTCCGTTCCTTTGGCCATGCACTGTATACCAGGGGCTTTGAGCTGGAATAGAAAGGAACCAAATATGCTAGTCCTGTGCCAAACCCAGATTGCAATCACTTATAAATACTAGTTATGATCCCTTTCTGACATCAGGGTACTGAAAAGAACCCTGATGGGCGACTGGTGCCACCAGAGTCACGGAGGCCAGTCAGCAAGGGGGTGTCCTCCTACAGCCAGTCTTGCTGACTGGGGGGTCCCCCGCAACTGATTTTGTTGACTGGGAGGGGAGGGGAACCCCCTGAGGCCAATCACGCCAACCAGGAAGTACCAGTGGCACTTCTCTTGGTGCCCCCACTCCTTGGCTGGCGCTCGCAGGGAGGACACCGGCGCTTCCCGCCTGCCTCCCTGTCGGTTGCCTAAGCATGCAACCCCTACATATCACCTTAGAATTTCTCTCTGATCTTCTTTATATTGATGTAAGTGTAGAGTAACTAAACTGAAGTCAGTGCAATTACTCCAAGGGCTAGTCTACACTGCCATAAAGCCACAACTGGAACTGCCACTGAAAAACAGACCCTTGCCACTCAGTATACACCAAAGCCTAGAAATAAGTCAGTGGAGCTTCCTTATAGCAGCTCTGAATTCATGCCCAGTGCTGCTTTCAGCTGTTCTGGCTTACTGATATGCGCTCTGGGCTTCTGCTATTGCCTCATTTCCAGGATTTGGTGCTAATTTAGTGAGAATGAGTGAGCAAGGCATGCTTCTCTGTGATGCGCCTGGGTGCAGCTTGGAGGCAGAGTAGACATGGTATAACTAGTCTCAGAATCTTAGCATAAAGCAACCTCAGTCAACAATTGGTATATACTATAAGGACTCTAAATCATACAGTTACCATTTCATAGTTTGCAGCCTTCCACTTCTACATCACCTCTGAATATGGTGCACATACTTTAAATGCTTTACACATTACTGAGCTGTATAATTCAAAGTATTATTTTGATGGAGTAATTTAGTAATATACATAATTTGTTCTCCTCTTACTGATCACAGTGTAATCCGGAGCAATGCCAATGAAATCAGTGTAGTGATCATACATGGTTGTGAAGAAGGAATTAAGCCCTGGGGACGTGGAGAAAGAGTCCCACTTAAATGGAGGTGCTTTGATTTATTTCCTCAGCATAGTATGGAAGTTATACTCCATCTCTTTCATTGTATGTTTATAGTGTAAACACATTGTTCCCCTGAGGCAGTGTTCCAAAGGAACTGAGAAATGTGAATATCCCAGAATTTCCTTGGCTTTTTATCCAGCTCCAATAGGTTTTAGTAAGAGGGATAAGATAAGCACTACTAAATGCAAAATATGGTTACTGATGCAATGTTAAGGATATGTATATCCAGAAGTTACTGCTAAAATTGTGGCTCAACCTGGTTTGCTTTCATACACAGCTGTAGTAGCATGGAGGTCAGTGTTGGCTAAATTCATGAGTATTTATTTATGCTTCTCAGGCATATTTTGAAGACTGTTATGAGATCCATGTTCTTGTGTTCCATGTTCCTTCAGATTAACCCTGCTCTGAAGGTTTCAAGGTAGCTCAGACATGTCTATGTGAACATAGATAACATGATAACAGTGTCATCAGTGTGGAAATCCTCTAAAACAGCTTACTTGAAAACACCAAAACCCAGAAAATGCAACATTTAGGGTGCAAGCAGAAGTCAATACCTAGAATTAATAGACTATTCTAGAGTTCATCAATAAGAAACTCTAAAACCTGATTCTGCCTGGTATTTTTTTTTGCTTTTCTGACATTCTCTTTAGAGGATTTGCAGTATGTGAGTCAATGAGTAAGTTACAATCTTTCTCTCACAAAATCAATTCAGCAGTAGCTGAAGGGTAGCAGTCCTTGTATCTGATAGGCCCTGGGTCAGCCTAGAAAGGTAAAACTCATAGTACCGGGACAGAGATTTGATAGGTTCTGCTAACCTCTTAGCAGATGCCTACTGGATACATTCAGAAGTGATCCTTCTGCCATTTATTTTTTCCACCTAAGCCAAGCAGAGGCACTCATCATCAGTGAGGATTCCCTGTGTGATGTGATTCACCCAATTATGTTGAATTCCTTTTCAAGTAAGTGGGAATGGTATATTCTGCCTCAGTAATGCAGAGCTCAGAAACACGTGAAGGAATTTTCATCCAAGTGTTCAACTGTTTACCTTGGAACAGGGGCCAAGAATGGAAAATTTCAATCCAAAGGGATTTAGGAAAATTGTCAACACATGAAAAGAGAAATTAACTGATTTTCACCACTGACTACACTGTATGTTTCTAGGAACCTGCTATAATAACATTCTGATTTTCAAATGAAAAATTTAAGCAAAGTGCTACAGACTGTATTTCAGAAACTCCATATGGTTAATGTACTGTTGTAGTTATTCTTCACCCAAAGTGCTGCCTGATACATTTTGCTAAGTTGTCTAAATCTTGCTGTAGTATTGATTTTTCCCTCTAAGAGCTCTCACCCATTCAGTAAGCTCCAAGGACCCCTTGTCCTGGCTCAATTCATGCTACAAGCACAGCTGGGATATGTTTCTCC
>NW_017728947.1:70185086-70210086 GCF_001723895.1 Crocodylus porosus | reverse complement strand
CCAAAGTGTTATAGATTTGTATAGCTTTTCTTTGGTTTCCACAGATTACTGCTTCTGCTTTCTCCTTTCTCACAAAAGTGCATCTTGTTTTCCCACTCTTTGGTAGGAAAAGAGATACCCACAATGATATCCAGGGGTATGACCAAGCTGAAATTCTGCATCCCAAAAGTAAATCCCTGCCAATTATACTAAAGCAAGTTAATGTAACTTACTTTAGTTATATAAATTGAGGTTTATATAGTTATATAAACCTCATCCCACTGCAATCACAAATACATCTGAAAACGATCCACACACCAAATAAAACATTTTAAGCAGAGTCCCTACCAGTTATATTTAATACATCTTATCAATTGCAAATATCCCTACAAAATAAATGGCTGCAAAAGAACAAGTAGTTTTGAGTCTGGTTCACCTGAACAATAAAAGTGAAGTTCCCAAACCTTTATAGTAGGATCACCAGTGAAAATGAGATAGTACCATTTAACTACTCAATCATACTTTCGTACTGTTTTATTTTCTACTGGCCAAATCATTCCACAGTAACTATTTCACTGACATTCTTACAGAGCGTAAATCAGGATTCATAAATGATCAGTTTGTATCCTTTGGGAGGAAGGGATTACATGTAAATAATCCCTTTAATGTACGCATTGCCTCTAAGCATTTCACACAGCAATAAATTGGTAAACTGAATTTGAGCAATTAAGAAATTAAATGAAACTAATAAAATGTGTATTTTAATATTTCTTGATGGTTATTTGGGGATTAGTGAATATGAAAGCAGTTGCTCTTATTGTGTGTGAAGGTAAATAGTAGCACTTTAATAAACTATATCTGTCAGTTTTTCACTACTGTATTTTAATCAAAACTCTTTTCTTGAAATACTTCCACATATTTTTTATTACATGCTTTGGACTGTTAACTATGGAGCTGAAGGTACAGACTTCAAATAAAAGTAACATTGTATTGCGAAGTGCCTGACAACAAAGAAAACCAATTCCAGTCATGCTACCTTTACAAATTTTAACATGTGGAAATGACATGCCAAAGTAGTGGTTTTAGCAAAACTCTATCATATGTCCCTCCTCAACCAACTGTTCCCACACTGCCAGAAAAAACAAACAAGCAAGCAAGCAAAAAACCAGTGACCTGGTACCTTGGGTACAAGCTAAACAAGAAACTGCAAGAACAAGAGGGATGATCCTCACAGACAGAGGGACAAAAATATGTGGGAGTGTAGTAGAGGAGAGGTGAATTTATCAGATATAGACCTTGATCATTTCACCTTGTCTTCAAAGAACAAGCTACAGACTTTGATCTGAGGAGCTAATGATAAAGTGAAGCAAAACCCAGTAACAGAATAGCAGCCAGTGCTATGATGGGTATCTTTTAGGGAGGAACAGCAGGAGCTCACAATCACTTATGTTTTGCCATATCCATATTCAACTAACAACTTTATTTTTTTAAATCTGAGCTGCATAATATTATGCTTAACATAACATTTAACATAACATTATTGTAAAATAACCTTTCAAATGACATGAGGTACCTATACACGTGCTCTGGGGTGGGGGAGGGCATGCTCTAAGTACAGCGGCTTCTGGACAGACACTCTAATTAAAATGCCGCAGCATTCAATGTCCCATGTTTCAAAATGGCTGTGGGCAGTGCTTTAACTAAAGCTGGTTTGATGAGCTTTAGTTAAAGCGTCCCTGCTGACATTTTGAAACATGGGGATGCTGAATACACAAGATGCTGCAGCACGCTGGAGCATCCTGATTAGAATGCCCCCGCAGACTCAGTTAACCGAGTCTGCTCTGATACGTTCTGATCAGAATGTGTCAGAGCATGTGTAAAAACGCCCTATGTATATACACACGACATCAACTAGGAGGGGTTAATGACATCACTGATATATTGATAAAATTGAAAGAAGCAGAAAAAATGCTCTTAATTTTAATTTCCTGGGTGCAGTATTATCAAGAAACTCATGATATAAGTTGCTGTTTCTGCCAATCTTCAACTGGACTGCAGCTATTTCAAAACTAAAGCTATGGCCTAGCTATATTAGCATGACAATGACAACAAAAATCCATGAGAAAAATTATGGTAATCTTGGGTGACAAAAATGAGAGTTGCCATGAACAACCTAATAACCAGAAGTGGCAGTTTAATAGCATTCTTCATTTCAGCCCGCAACCTAAAACGTCTAGACTCTAAAAGGAAATATCAGACTGTGAGAGGATGCCATATAAATGCACAGCTAAGATTTGTCATTAACAAGTTTACCTTTCCTCAGATTTACAGCTCCAGGTGTAATATGCTTTGAAGTGAGGAGCAGGCTTACCAGCTTTTTCCCTACAAATTGTTCTATTCTGTACTTCTTGTAACATAACTCATTGTTACCTTGTGGAGTCTGAAGTTTCTTGTGGCTGCAGCAATGCTGGCATTCTGAAATTCAGCAAAAATCATGGGCACATGCTTAAAATTCGGTACATGCTAAGATCCCACTGCAGTCAATGAGACTTCAGCATATACAAAAATGTGTTTTCCTGATTAGGAATGATTGGGTGAATTGGGGCCTCTGCCTGCAACTTTATATTTCTCCATTCCTACTGAGAGAGGGTTGTCAGTTTGTTGGCTGTGGGATAGGTCATCTTATACTACCCTGGATTAAAGTGGGGGGAAAATCAGTTTATTTTTGTGGGGAAAAACAACACTGATTAAGTTGAGTATTTCTGATTCTGAATGGCTGAAGGCACAAGGTGTGTTAGGTTCCCAGTATTGCTATGTGTGTTATATCATTACTTCTATAATCATTAATTAAAACACAATGAAATGGATGGTGGTGAGTGCTTTGCAGTCCTACCATAAAGTATAACCTTCCCACTACTTCATGGACAGAAATACCTCTATGGAAATTAAGTTGTATTACTCTACTTCATTGTACCACACTATGCCTGACCAAGAACACAAAGTGAACACACTGTAACTGAGATTAATTATTGGTACTATATCCTATCCATAATAATGACGCATGCAGCAGGAAAAATGGAATTATTTTCATAAATTATGCTGATTGGTGAGAAAACAAATTTTCTAAGTGAACTGAATATGTATGTTATATAGGCCATGAGCTTTGGAGAACTAGTATAGTGCTTACGAGTCACTGGGTCTTGAATGCTAATCCTGGCTACCACATGGACCTGTAGTGCATTCCTGAGCAAGTTGCAGATCTTGCCATCTACTATGTAGCTAGTAAATGTACATATAGAGTCCATTATAAGGAATCAGCATTTCCCAGTGGTCACCATAAAAATTGTGATAAATGTATATGTGGTAGAAAAAATATAGAATCATAGAAAATTATGGTTGAAAGGGACCTCAGGAGGTCATCTAGTCCAACCCCCAGCTCAAAGCAGGACCATCTCCAACTACACTCACTGCAACAGTATATGGGGCTGGGCGCAGGTTCAACCACAGGTCAGCGGGAGGCATGAGCACTAGCCTGCCACTTCCCACAGGCACCACAGCTGAAATCTTACCTAGGCATTTGGAGCAGCGAGCCAGTTCAGGAGGCACCATGGCCACTGAGCGCTCCAAGGCTGCAGGGCTGGCTCTGTCCAGTGGGAGTAGAAGGGCAGAGGCACCATGCTTGGCCCTGCTGCCCCTTGACATCCCTGCCCTGACTTAGGAGGGGCCACTGCATCCTGGGATGCTGGAGGACTTCAACTTGGGTGGAACAGTTGTGGAGTGTGGCAATACCTTAATGGAAGAGGAGCAAAATGAGGCAGACTGGAGATTATCCTACCTGGAGCAGTGTAACTTTAAGCCAGATAATAAGTGTTTTGAGCCACTTAAAGGTGTTAACATGCAGCCAGTCCAAGGGCTATGAGCTCCAGAACCCTCATAAAATTACTGTGTAACAAGGCCCTCAGCTTAACTACACCATCTCCCCAGATGACACAGCTAAGGGAACAGATGTCTTCTTTCATCTGCATGGCTTTGTCCAAATACAATGGGTTCTGCTGGTACGAGTATGGCAGTGTGGAGTTGTAACTTTTCATACCCCTTGCTAACATAGCTATGCCAGCAAATCTTGTAGGTTCTAGCAGACTGAGATCTATCACAAAAATGCTGGTTTAGTATTTGTTATGTTTTTCTCACTTTATTAGGTGATAAAACCCTGCTGTCAGGGCCCCAATCTAACCAAATTCTTAAACAGTTTTCTTAAAGTCAAAAGCTACAGCTAAGCATGTGCTTTAGTGTTGTACAGAATCAGGACCATTGCATTCAGTACTCAATCTCTGCTCAGAAAGGGCTAGGAATTATTGCTTTTAAGACTCTATTCTTGTTATGCCATAAATTCTCCAGATACCCAACAGATATTTAAGATATATTTCACATGTGCTAACTTTGATAAAAAATGTAAATATATTATCATTGCAGTTGACTTTTCCCCATCAGGATCATCATATCCTGCTGGCAAAAAGGAAATAGAGACTAATTTGTCTTTTCATACATCAAACAGGCATGTCAATAGCCTTTGCTAGGCCCCCTGTTGTGAGCAATACTGTCTAACTGTGGTATTATAGCAAGAGTGCAAGTCAGTGCTACAGTACATCTTGTCTAACTGAATGGATCCACTACAGTGTGGACAGGGAAACAGACACATAATGAATATTACGGTATAAAGACTGCATTCATAATCCATTTTCACGAAACATCATGAGTTCCTATATACTGACACCATGTGGCCTAACCACAAAATCTTATAGATAGTACAGATAACAATTGAAACACTGAGCTATAGTTTATGGGATAATAGAAGAATAAAATGCAGTAGGACGTTACATCATGATTAAAATAGGCTCTCCCTTGGAGAGTCAGTACTATCTCCATAACTATCTTACATATCACAAAACTATGATGAATATTTATTAACAGTTTTGACAGAAACTTGATGTTCTTGCTGTCTTTTTCCATGTTTTAGCTGATGTATCTAAAGGAAAATAAAGAGAAATGAAAACTACCTTAAAAACAAAGAAATACTTCTATAAATTAGCAAAACAAAAAGAAAACTTCCCATGCACCATCATGGATGAAAGTAAAAATACTCACAATTACCCAATAAATTAGAGAGGTGTATTATACAGACATAGCAAAGACATTCAATGAAATCTTTCCTAAAAGCAGTAATTTTTCTAGATGCTAATACTTTCAAGATGTTGGGTGTCCAATGTTGGATATTTCCAATGTCTCAGGACCAAGAATTGAAGAACCACTGAACTGAAAAATCAAGGTTCCAAAATTTTGAAAATCTTTTATGCCTATGAGCACCTACAGATGGTTTCCATAGCAATTAGGTCAGGGACTGAAAGCTAATGCAACTGACATAAAGTACTACTGTCCTGTAAGGGTTAAGATTGTTGTAGGAAACAAATCTTGGCACTGCATGTCAAACAAACTTCTTTGGAAACCTGACTTCTCTTACATACTCTTGCTTTCTCTCAGCTCAGCTCCCATTCCATCTAATTTTTTCTTTTTATTATTTTGAATCCTAAACTGGATGCCAATTGCAGTTCTTTACAACTAGACACAAAACTTGGGAAGTAAAGTGATGTAGACAAGTCTCTCCATGATTTTATGTTAGCCAACAAAAGTTCTTTGGATAGTACCTTGCAGTCTTATTTGTGTGTGAGGCTATGGTTGTGTTAGTGTGGGAGATGAGAGGTACTTTAAATCTCAGTGTCAAATCAAGTCAGAGCGCTGTTAATATTTGTAGGTGAAGGTGTCAAAAAAAAAGGTTGTATTGGACTGTTCAGGCTTTAACACTGGGGAATTTCCTCTCCAAAAGAGCAGCAGAGAAAGAGACAAAGACTTTGCACCAAAAAGAAACTTTAGGCTCAGAATTCAGGCAAGTCAAGCCTGCTGGAGGTTTAGGTTTCACAGCCTCTCAAACCATTCTTTAAAAATGTTTGTATTTCACAAAATAGAAAGGAGAAATGTTCATGCACCTGGGAAGGAGAGAAGAGTTCTTACTTCCTTTTCCTTTGAGCACATGAAGGAATGAAGTAAACATCCTAGTCCTTCCTAGAGATCCCCCTTACTCTTTCATTTGAATATATTTAAAAAATATATAATCATTATTTATATCGCACCCAGGGGGTGCATCTATACAAGATGATTTACTACACATTAGACTAATTTAATGGTCTATAAAGCATCACCGTCTCCATGTGTGCAACAACTACTGTACAGTATATCACTCTAATGTGCCACTTTCCAGTACCTGTAGATACAGGTACTAGAAAAGCAGCCCATTAATTAATGTGCGGGAGTAATCACTCAGGTGCTCAGATGCTGAGCAATTGCTCAGATGCTCACCAGGAGCAATTTGCTCCCGGTCAACCTAGACAGGGGGTGGGGAGAGCTGTCCTGGCTTGGTGGGACACTGCCTACCAGCCCCATTGAGATTGAGACCCGTTCAGATCTCCACATGGCTGGGAGAGCTGTCCTAGCTGCTAGGCAGCTGCCTCCCCACCCCATGAAGATCAGGACCCATCTAACAGCATACTGGGAAGTTCAGGTTAATTTTTCTCACTAGGGTGGTGGTGAAGCATTGGAACGGGTTACCCAGAGAGGTGGTGGGATCTCTATCCCAGGAGGTTTTTAAGGCCTGGCTCAACAAAGCCCTGGCTGGGATGATCTATTTTGGGATGGTCCTGCTCTGAGCAGGGGGTTGGACTAGATGACCTCCTGAGGTCCCTTCCAACCCTAATTTTCTATGATTCTGTGATTTTAAGTGAGAATAATCACACTGTGAAACAAAATATAAGCAACACCAGACATAGTACATGAACAAGTTATTATGAGGTAAACTATAGTGTGAATTTAAAGTGTATTAGCTACCGTTAACTGCCGTGTACATAGTTTTATTTGATGGTAAATGTGAGGTAGTTTACTTCTCAAGTGAAAGCATGGTAAACCAGTGGTTCTCAACCTTTGGCCTGTAGGCTGGATCCAGCCTGCAAAATGGCTGGATCTAGCCCACAACAGGGGGAATCAGAGGTAAGCAGCTCAGCCTGACATGTCCCTTCCTTGTCCTGTACCATGTCACTGATGCCTTCTAAAGCCTGGAGCCTCTTCTCTTCCTCTCTCCTTCTCCATTTCTATCCCTCCACTCTCCCTCATGCTGGCAACTACCTTCCTCCATCCTCTCTTCCTCCCCTATTCCTCCTGGAAGGGAGTGATGGCTTGTGGTGCATCTGGATCACAAGTATCTGGCCAGACCATCTAAGAAGTTGAGCTCAACTCTCACATTTCAGGAAGGGAAAAAGGGTGTAAATGAGCAGTTACTGTGGAGTTGCTGATGCACTGTAAATTCACACATACACTTTCCTCACATTACCTTGTCATATGGCCATACTCATTCAGTGGTTTGATTAGCAGCCTGGCATGATTAGACTTGTAGTGGATGAACTACTGCATCTATACTGCATTACTAGTTTCCATTTCAAACTTTATCTCCTCCGCCCTTGATCTTAAAACACCATTTAAATCTAGCTACAGACTTTTGTGTGTGAACAGGAGTTGGTGTGGGGCAAAACTTGAGCTATTGCTCAAATTAACAATGCAATGAAGGCAAGCCTTATATAGGAAGTTGAACATAATGAAAATACTGGAGAAAAAAACTTCTCATCAGAACATATTTCCTAAGAGTTTATTGCTCCTGACACCATTTTTACATGTGCATCTGTGACTGCAGCACATTGAGCTGGGTCGGAGTAGTGCCAAAGGGCAGGGGACCCAGAGGGTCAACCTGCCAGCCTGGGGCTACTCTGACCCG
Source organism: Crocodylus porosus (assembly GCF_001723895.1). Taxonomy (NCBI): domain Eukaryota; kingdom Metazoa; phylum Chordata; order Crocodylia; family Crocodylidae; genus Crocodylus; species Crocodylus porosus. The sequence goes on along the minus strand of NW_017728947.1, from coordinate 70,202,234 downwards.
ACTCAACGTGCTGTGGAGGGCCTGGCTGGGCCACAAAGGTGCTCCAGTGTGGAGCTAGTTGGCAGGCAGCCCCCACACTGAAGCACCCTTATACCCCAGCCAGCCCCATCAGCATTTACACGTACATTGCAACACAGTAAATAATGCCATCATAGGATAAAACTTGCGCTTCCAAGTGCTAACCTACAGTGGCATATATTAGTTTACTGTGGCCAAATAGGGCTGCGTGTAGCTGCTGAGACATTTACTGCACACCTAGTTAGGCAAGTTTGTGGTAAACACTTCATGTAGATGCGTCCACTGAAGCTTTTTGGCTCCCTTCAGTTCTTTTGGTGTCTTTTTAATGTTAAATGAATTGTCTCTACTTGACATGGGGATTTCTTCGTTCCTGTACAACCTACCCTACACCATCTTTGGAGAAACAGTTAAACCAACTCCCCAGGCTGTCTTCAACTGTACATAAGAATATCTTTAGACTAGCATCCTCTCCACAACTGCTAGAGGCAGGACTGAGAAACCATTCATCCCCCAAATCTACCGCTCTTGTTCTTTCAATCACTCTAGAGCTGGGGTCAGCAACGTTTTTGGACGGAGTGCTAAAAACACCCATGACCTTGACCTGTAAGATGTTGGTGTGCCTGGGGCAGATGGTGGGGGAGCCATGAGGTGCCCAATCCTTGTTGAGGCAGTGCAACCCTGGCCCCTTCCCTGCCATCCGCCTTGAGGCGCGTGTGCCAAGCAAAATGTCTTTGAGTGTCACACTATGGCACCCATGCTGGGGGTTGCCTACTGCTGCTCTAGAGTATAAAAATCTGAGCAACTACTTGGAGCCCCAGGCCATGAGGGATCCTGGCTATATTAGTTTAATACATCGAATGTGCAGGCAGGGGAAAGGGGGCCCACAACTTAGCCTCTGTCTGGGCTGCCCTCATATCTAATACCAGCTCTGTTGTATTTGCACGAGTATACAGGGTTCAGAGGAAGTGCTGCCAGTCTGATGATAAATCTTCACAATAAAGCTGTGTTACTGATTTCTCTTGTGGGGGGCCTCATTGGCTTTTCCTTCTCTTAGAGCTGGGCAGAGGACAGTTTTACTCTCCTAAGAGAATGTTAATAGTTAAAAATAAATTTTGTTCTGCACTAAGTCAAACCAGAGACTTTACCCTTTTTTTTATGTTGTAGTTGTAAAAAACATGGGAGGGCAATCTCAGCACAGCCAATCATCCATGAGTTAGGACCCTCACCTGTGATGTAGGAGGCTATGATTCCACTCCCTCATGGAGCAGACCAGGAGGAAAAGATATAAGTTCAGAGGGGAATGTTGATATACAACCCAAAAGCACAACAGCAGGAGCAAGTAGTGAGCAAAGAAAGCCTGATAATCCAGACAAAGGCCAGGCATTAGACAGGCCCTCACCAGCTGAACACTATCTGAAGTGACCTGCCTTTTGGTTATATTATCCTCCTACAACTCTTAACTTGAGTTAAAAGCAAGACTGTTGTAGGGTTCAAGCACCTGCTCATAAGGTGTGATAAACACAGAATGTTCTTGTTACTGGCTGTGGCTATATCTACCTTTCAGGCTCTACGTTAGCCCTCTGTCAGCCATCTATCCTCGTTTTAAGCCATGAGAACTGCCTGCTGCAATAATGTATTTAAAAAAAATCTTCTCAATAGCTCTGCATTGCACTTAATTCATCCTAATTTATACAGACGTTATGTTGTACAGTATCGCTATAGTGTATAACGCAATAGAATACCAAGAACACCAGCCTATGCAGCATGTCAGTGTGTTTTGCAGATGTCTTGCTCTTCTGTCACGTTTAGTGCAAGAATCACATTTCATATATAGTGTTGCAATCACAGCATTAAGTTAAATTATTAGAATCTAAACTCAGATTAATTGACCCTAGATTTGGGGCTTGAATTTGTCAAGCTGGGCTGACACTGCTTGATTTTTCAAACCCAATATCACACTTAGCCCAATTATAAATCATTACCCTATTGCCAGCAAATCACTGCAGTCCATTCCCAACATCCTGAAGCACCCTTATCTTGCCATAACTCGTCTTGTGCGGCACTCAGAACATTTGGAAATGGAACGTACTTGTTGGCTTCTGCTGCAATATAAATCTCCCCACCTCCCTAACAAATAGCCCTTTATTCTTCCCAAAAGAGGTGGCAGAGGGAAACAAATCTAACTAAAGGTTGAACTTTTTCTCTATCTGTTTTGCAGCAGTAAAACAGAATGACCTTGTTTTGATTTCGTTTACAGTAAAAACATAACATTTTCAGTATTTGAGTAAAGTGACTTTGCCTGTTTTATTTATTAATATTGATTTCTGTATAAAGATAATAATTTGTGTTCAGCTCCTCTTGCTTTTTGGTGACTGAACACTAATGCTGGTTCTTAAATGAGTCACAGCATGCACTGCAAGAAACACTGCTGAGGGCCTAACAAAAACCTTGTTGTGCTAGTTAGCAGAACAGTGCCAACAAGGAGGAGAATGGAGTATTTATCTGAGGGTTAGATCTTGCACCCATTGAAATCCATGGGAGTTTTGTCATTAGATTCAACAGGCATTCATAGTAATACCTGAAGCAATACATTCAATATAAAAGACAAGACAAAATTTTCTGTAATACACATGATTTTGGTCAATCCATTTTCTTTGAGAAGAGTGAAACGCCACCACTTTTCAGGTGCTGCCATTGTTTTCTTTTACATTTCTTCTACATTTCATTTTTTCTCATGGAAAGTTGTGTCTGAGAGTCTCAAAAGCTCTATTTCCACAACTGCACAGGAACAGCAAGACAGCAGCAGAACTACAGTTTCCCAAACTGCTCCATAATATACCCGACCTGTTAATATTAACAGGAACGAGTTAGTGTTTTATCCTCCATGATTCACAACTGCCAACAAAGATGCTAATTAGCACTAATGCTGCTTTTCCCCTCAAACGTTCACATCTGTCCAACAGAAACAGAACTGAGAACAATAAATACTGCATTAGCTAAAGAATCCCAAAACTTCCCATAAAATTGAACTCTAAACAGTTAAGACAGAACCACAAGGATTTTCATTTTGACAGCCTTGCAGCTTCGAGCACAAAAATGCTGTATGTGTTACTTCTGACTGAAGTTACCAGGTGCTAGTTTGATTATGGGGAAATTATAAAATACCCAAGGGACAAAAAATTGCCTAAAATTTCAGTCCTTAAATATGCAAATCTAGCAGAGATACAGAAAGTCCAAGGTGCATAGTTGGCTTTGACTTTAGGGGAACAGAACACAGAGAGCCTTTCATATTCAAAGTATTTCAAAGCACTTTGTAGAGTAACTGGATTAAATGGTGCTACTATATTCAAACATGGCATCTATTAGGCATTCAGAAATAACTCACACATTGCCTTGGATAGCGGGCCTTTTCCTGACATAGGAAATGTTTCCTAGGACACTTTGTTTACTCTCTACTGATCTGTAGAAACACCCTGGAAACATTATAACCCTGACACAGTCACCAGAAATGAAAAGCTAGGACCTCTGTTTTGTCTATTCTGCTTACCAGCACTTCTGGCTCTGGTACTTCACTGCACTGTTTAAGTTGTCCCAGTGTACCCCAGTGCATTTGTGTGCAATGATATTATATGAGTGACATGTAAGAATGCCTGAATATTTACTTGTAGTGCTTTATTTAATCGCTGAAGCCATTTTAATCTGGTCACCACTATAAATAAAAATTTGTTCTAAATCAATTTTATCAAATATTGTATAGATTTAGATAGATTTTGGTTGGCTATGCAAAAGCTGTTCCATCTCTTCTGCTATCAATTAAAGAGATCTGTAAATGTGATGAAGTCAGTTGCTTCCTCTTAAGAGACTCAGCTTTTAGAGAGTCACTCAATGACCCACGAACCGATATATTCTCCCAGCTCTGACACTTCTTCCTGGCCACCATATTGTTTTACTATCACAGTGTCAGCAAACTGCATGTGTAGCTTTGATTTTCATCCACTATCTACTGTATTTATTATTGGTGCAGTATCTCACAGAACCATTCAGAGGAGTGACCTGACCTAGTAAGAGAAAAATGAAGCCACACAGCAATAGTGCTTTAGTAAATATCTGCATGAAGTCTGGGGTATTGGAAAATTAGCCAGTATACACAGAGGAGATGTGAAACACATCACCAGTAGTTAGAATGCTTCAATGATTTCATCTGGCTCACCAGCTCATTTTTTAATTTTTATCAACGGATATAACAAGAACCTTAGAAGTCTGCCACACCTGTTCATTTTAGCTTGAAAAAGCAACAGAAAATCAAAAATACTACAAAAAGATGAAAACTTACCAAATGTAAAATTGGATTAAGAGTCAATCAAAATCCAACTGTGAATTTATCATTTCAATGAATTTCAATGAATGGTTTAAAATCTGTTTGAAATCTATTTGAAAATGAATATGTAATAATATAGACATATCTCTTTTTCAAAGCTAGTATTGTCAGATGTATTCTGTGCATTATAATTCATGAACAGGGTAGACGACTATTTGAGAAGTATTAAAATGAGCTGACTTTTCAATACAAGTGTCTTGACAATAAGTTTTTCTATTCTTGGCAATTCAGAAATGTAGACAATTGTGCTAGAAAAATAATATGTATTGTAATATTCATTGTACAGTAGTAGTATAGTAAGTGGCAATTCTGGACATTACAAGAGACACAAGGATTATTTTCTGTGATTGCACAGAGAATACTTGGATTTCTTGTGAAGCTTTTGCATTGGAAATGAGATTCATCAGTCTGAACAGGGCAGGGTTAGAGCCCTTAGCAACATGCTTATTTTGTAGAAGGTCACTCAATAATAACTTCCTCTGCCCTCCAAGCTTATTAAGACTGACTGGCATATATTAATGAAAACACCTGATTCTCCAACCATAAAACCCAGACAAAGACTTTATTTTAATATTAAGGAAGGAACCCTTAATTAGCAGGGTTTCAAAAATGTCAGCTTCTTCTATTAGCTGTTCTGGTCCATCAAAGCCATAATCCCTACTGTCAAATTTCATCACATGATAGACAGTTTGCTGGCTGTCTTTTTTTTTTTTAACTGATCATACTGAGTGAAGCTTTTCTATTTTGCCATCACATTTAACAACTTTGCATGAATTTCCCTGTTACACTGCTGATTTTACTCCTTTCAAAGTCCACAAGTGTCAGCTAGAAGGAGAAAAAATGTGAGGAAACACAAAATATTACATATTGATACACAGACGGATAATTAAGGACTTTTTGGAAGACTTCTCTTTCGTAATATTGATTCTTTTCTTAGGCATGCAAATGTGGTTCTGTGAAAACATGAGCAAAAAACACAGATTCACAGATGAATTTCCATCTCTGGCATATTAGGGAAGAAAAGGAACAAATGTCTGAACATTTTTAAGCACACCTGCACAGCAGAAAGTATTCATTACAGTGGGTATTGCCTGCGCTGCCCTTCAAATTAAAGGTAATGCTATTATATCAAGTGCAACTGGAGTAAATACAGTAGTTTTAAAAGGATTGCTATTTAAAATTGATTAACCATATTTTAAGCATTCATGTTAAGTAAAAAACCTGTATTTCCAAACATGTTCAAGCCATTCCTGAAAACACACGTATTGAACTTAAGCAAGACTTGTTTAAACAAACCAAACTGTAAAGATCTAATATGCTAGTGCCTTTTGATGCCTAAAGGGAGGAATATACAGAGAAAAAAGATCATAAAATATAGAAACATTATGAAGTAAGCATCAGGAACATAAGAAAATGACCATCATACAAGGGACCCATAAGTAATGAAGCCAACCCCATCCAACTAATTCTATACTATCCTTAATGTTGTTTGTGGAGTGAAGACAGATTCTTATTTATGCAGAGTTCTGCAGCATTCAGTGTTAATATGGCACAACCAAGATCATAAAGTTCCAGCAGTTCGAAAAACTCAACTGAATGCAGTGGGATTCCCAATTTTAAAGATAGGAAAGAATCTGAAGAGTCCACCTGAAACCTTGGAAACAGATGAGAGGAATGGGATCGAATTATGAAGGGCTGAAGACGATGGAAGGGTGCTCAGGATGGTGCAGAGGAGTAAGAGATACCAAAGGAGATACAGAAACAGCCATCAGTGATGTGGAATGTTAGAGTTACTAAAACTTAGAAGCAAGAAAATAGAAGAGAGAGTGTAGGTGTCTAGGCCATCTACAATTTAAATAAACACAAATTTCCACTTCACCAAAGATAAAACAGGCCAGACCCCTTCACACCTTTGAATCCTCCCAGCTCCTAAAGAATGGCAACACCTTCTATCTGTCAGTCCAAAGCCTCATCTATCTTTTTGTGGGTAAGGAAATAAAGCTCAGTACAATTTCATAGACCTGGATTTGCTAATGGCATATATTTTTTACCTTATTTTGTTACTTTCCAAAACCTTTACTCTATGGAAAGCAATAGATACATTACCTAGTTGAATTTACAACTAGCAGCTCCATCCTGCCTATGGCTTTAAGTGTCTGTCAACAATCCTGGGCTCCCTCTGCACCATCAAGAAGAAGGCTCCTGTGGCTGTGAACCCTGATCCCTAGGGCTCTGTGGTGCAGGAACCCCCTGGGCCAGAGGATGGCTGCAGGGGCAATGCCCCAGCAATGGGAATGTGGGGAAACCCCTAAGGCCAGAGGATTACTGTAGAGTGATCTCCCGACCGCAGAGCAGGGAGACTTTCAGACCTTGAGGACTGCTGCAGAAACCCCTGGGGCCAGAGGGTTGCTGTGATCCTCCAGCACTGTGGGCTTCCCCACACCTCTGGAGCAGGGCGATCACCTGTGCAGTGACCTTCTGGCCCTGGGGGCTTCCTGCACCCTTGAGGCCTATGATCCCTAGGGCTCTGGGGTTTTTCACTGGGCATGGTGCACTCCTGCAGCTGGGGCCCCATCAGCTGACAAGGCTCCCAGCAGCAGGGAAGACCCTGCTACACATGTAAATTAAGGCTCTATACCAATCAACTAGTACACATTTTCAAGATCTAACTTTACAGCTGGTTGGAGCTTTTTATTGTGGAACAGCTACTTTGCATGTGTAGCTAGTCTCTAGTTAATTGTGTAATAACTGTAGTTAATTGTGTAATAACCTGTAACATGTAGAGGGGCCTGCTTCCCAGAAACATGAAGCAAGCAGAATCCCAACCTGATGGAAGCGTATTAGGTCTACCCACAAATTGTGCCCACCTTCTTGGGTCAAATTAGGATTGTCCTCTGGATGTGCAAAGATTTGTTGCCTATCCCCAGAATACGAGAAGCATATATCTCTGCCAAGCCAAGAAGAATCCAGCTTCTGGATGCTATTATACTAGTAACTGAGAGAACAGGAGACCAAGGTAATTCAGGGATACAACAAATTATGGTCTTCTGAGGGAGGTGCCTAAATTTAAGGTAAGCAACAAACTTAGCTAAAGGCACCACCTTAGAGCAGGGGTGGGTAAAGTCTGGCTCACAGGCCGAATCTGGCTGGCAGTGGACTCTGTTTCCCAGCAGCCCCTGCCCATGTGCCTAGGGCCAGTTTCTATGGATTCCCCAGTAGCAGCAGCACTGTGATAGCACGGGGCCAGGGTTTCCGTGGGGATTGGCCCTAGCAGTGCTGGCAGGTAGCAGTGGCGCCAGCCTCTTCCTGGGGGGGTGGCCAGGAGTGGAGCAGGCTCAGCTGCCACCACCTGTGCAGGGCGGGCAACAGTGGTGGTGCTGCTGGGATGGGTGGCTATGGGGGTGCTACAAGGAATTTTGGGGTGGTTATAGCTCCCCAAGCTCTCCACAGTGCTTCCTCTGCAGGCAGGGTGTGCAACAGGGAGCAGAGCTGCTCTGGAGCTAGGTTGGGATCTTGTGGTGGCGACAGGGTGGTGCAGAGCCAGGGCACAGCCACAATCTGCAGCATACATGTCTCAGGCAGGGGTGTTCAAGATGCGGATCGCAGCTCTGCCCAAGCTCCAGATCATGCTGTCCCTGCTGCAAGATCCCAGCCGGGCACTGGAGTACCTCTGCTCCCTGCCATGAGCCCTGCCAGCACTGCTGGGGCCAGTGTCCTTGGAAACCCAGGCTCATCCTATCACATTGCAGCTGTGGTGTATACGATTAGATTTTTTTCCATTTCCAAGATGGCACCCCCACCTACCCCAAAGGAGTACTTTTGGGACCAAGGAGAGGGACTTCTGGTAGCAAAGGTCAGGGGCTAGGGGGCAGGATGTTTGGTTCCAAAATGGTGATAAAGGGGTAGGGCACCTGTCTAGGGGTAGGGATACCCTTGTGACCAAAACTCATGAAGTGGCCCTCCAGCTAAAATAACTGCCCATCCCTGCTGTAAATTCTTCAATAAGTTTCTTGTTCTGATGAATGTTGATTGACTCAAATACTGTCAACCTTTATTAATGCTTCTTGTTAAGTAAGACATTTAATGTTAAGAACTGGGATATGTTATTTCTTGTTGGTCTTTTTTGGTTTTGCTCTGATTTCTGGAACCACAAGACCATAATCACTGATGTGTTCCAATAATGAGGCTCTGGTGCACGGCAGAATTGCCTTTTGTAACAGCTGTCCAAACAGAGAGGTACAAAGCTCACTATACCTTGACCTTTAAATATAAGAAATGGAAAAAGGAGGACTTGATAATAGGAGTAAAATGTAAAAGAAGTTACTTGTTTTTGCCTAGGAGATCCAACACTCGGTTTGAAAAAGCAGAAAAATGCCATTAATAAACACTATGTACAAGCTGTCTGTACCTGCCAGAGTTTTATCTTCTTTGTTTCACCCAGGTCATTCTAATGCCTTCTTACATTTGCTGTTACAGAAACTAAGATATATATCATATATAAGGAATTAAGCTTGAGGATTATCCTCAGTGGAATGTATGAATGACTGCAGAAGCAGCATAACCATTAAATATAGCTTTGACGGCCACTGGAAATACTACATTCTTCAGTCGGTCTATTTTTTAACTATCTAGCTAGGCCATTGTTAGACTGATGTAAGAACATGTTGTTAATAATCTCTGCAATGCCTGGTTGGTGCCTCACCAAGGAGAGAATTCTGCTCAGTGTACCCAAGGAATATCTTGGATACTGTATAAGGAAAATATGATATCTGTGTACTAATGGGAATGCTGGCCTTCAGAAAAAGAAAAAGCAGAATAGTGTTCTTCTATACTGGGAAAGCAATGCTGATAGATTAATATAACTGGCATTTTCAATAGTGATTAAAAAAGAACATGAACTTTGGGCATGCCGGCTTTGGAGCAATGTACTTTTGTAGGTTGGAATGGTTAGTGTTTCTATCACCTACAGGCAAGAGAATTCAATCCCCTTCAGTGGAGAGGGACGTTATTCATTGACTAAGAAGTCTGCCTGCTGGCAAGGTTAACGGTATTATTTTTGTACATAATGTGCATAATTAATGCTTGTGTATTTGGACAACTTTGCGCTGCACATAAAGCTGTGGTCTTTTCTTGCCAAAAACGGTGTAATATTGAATCATTGGGAACAGGCTCTTGGGGGAAGAAGGAAGAATAAGTACACCAAAATTAAAAGGAAAAAATGAGCTGCCTTAAAAACATGGCGAATCACTGAATTTAGGAAGTACGTGACTAGGTTCAATGGCAGCTAAACTGTGCCACTTTGCTATATTCACTATTTTTCTATCACACTAGAAAAGCACTAAAAAGAGGCTAAAATTTTAATTTGATTTATTAAAAATCAAAGTCTAAATGAGGTCTTTATGTAGATATCTTATTATTCCTACAGAGTCTACAAACAAGATTTTTAAATGTGTAATGTGTAGTGAATTCTATTTTCCCTGTGTAATATAACAGTTGTAAGGGTTTAGATGCACAGATTGCACTGACTCCAGGATACAGTACTTAGATTATTAATTAAACACCTATATACAGCTTCTACTTTCTTTTTCAAATTTGACTTTCCATGGTTTCTACATATTCTCTTAAGTTTTATGTAAAAGGTTCTTCACACAGTTCCACAGCTTCCACATACGTATTTTTATGTTGTAATGTAAACCCATTAGACTGCACTTATTGAAAGGAAATAAGAAACCTGCTAACAGAGGCTACGTAAGACAAGCATTACGTTATTTGTGATTTTATTCCCTCTTCTACCAATAAGGCTCATAAAATCGATTTGGGGCGTGTTTGGAAGCAGGGAAAAAATAAAATTGTTTTAGAAATGAGTTTGTGCATGAAACAATCTTCATCTGCATTGTTATCAATTAAATTGCCATCAGCGTGGCAGATACGGTTGGCAGGGTTCCAACTTCCAAAGAGGCTGGACTGACTCACATTTTTAGAAATGGGGGTCAACCTGACACTCACCTTTGCAGCATGGATAGAAACCCTATATAAATCACTTGGTATATAAATATTTATTTATCAACAGTTGGCTGGTTTAGTGGCATGGTATGGTCTGTACAACTTTTGAACAGCCAATGGCTTGTATAGTCTCAACTTGGCTTGTATATTCTCAACTCAGAGTAAAAGTTAACCCTACAAGACGCTGTTGAATGGGAATTTTTTTGACTAATTCAATGCTTTGATTGTCAAAGTACCTAAGTTTCTGTAAGACACAGAGATTGTAAATTCCTATAAATTGAGGGCCTATTCTTATATTTCATCTCTTCACCTGATGGATGAGGAGCATCTGATATGGTCACACTGACATACTGTGGTCTGTCCTAAATACAAGAACACTTTGTTAACATTGTGGTATCTGTGCTAGCACTGCAGAACTAATACAATTTCACTTTTTCTTTGTGTCTGTAATGGTTTCCTATTATCCTGATAAGACGGCAGCCATTTCATTTCTTCCTTTATTGATATAGCTGTGAAGAAGAATTAGATTTCAACACTTATGTAACAGAGATTAATTGATTGATTAGATTATTAATTAAATATTCCATTAAATTATCTTTTAAAAAAGCATAGGATTGTAGATCCCTAGGGTTTCTTCTAACCCTTGAAATCATAAACAAGAGAATGCATAACTAAACATTGTATCTTATCTTGTGAAGAATAATTAAGCAAGTGGATGCATTGCTGTGAAGGAAACTGACTCATAGCCGAGTCCTTCCAAAATACTCTTTGGTATCTTTTTTTATTTAGTTAATCACCAGAAAGAAGAAAACTTCTTTCCCCCCAAAAAAGAACTGTTACCAGAAATCACTAGATTTACTAAAACATTCATCAGTTTAAAAAAGAAAAAGAAAAGAAAATGTCATTTGGCTAAGTTGTATAAGATGTGAACTAAAGTGGTCTACCTAGAACTTCCAGCCACGTAATGTTTTAGAGATCTGTGGAAAAATAAAAACAGCAAGTGGCCTTTTAGGTAACCCATAATTAAAAGCAATTTTGAGCTGTCTTTTCAGGGAAGCTACCCAGGGGAAGTATTTGCTACCTGTTTGACCTTCACGATTGTGAGTCCTTGGCAGTGTCAGCGACCCTCTGAACTGAATTCAAAACTAATCTCTAACAGAAAAAGAGAAACAGAATTCATGCAAATCATATTAATTCCAACATTTCCCCAGTGAGCTGGGTATAAACTACAGCCTAATTAAATATTTTTTAACGATGTGAGTAATTTTTGCCAAGGGGCGGATTCAGGGGAAAATTTAATATGAGATCACAAAAGCTGTTCCCAGCGTTGATTCTGTAAATTAATGACTATCTGCCTTATGATAAAAACATGCTGCCAAGAATGAAAATGAAGTCGGCAAAGCTTGCTCTATTTGTCTAACAACCAAATATACAGAATGCAAAACTTTAAAGGATATGGAAAAATTTTCATTGTCTGAATGATGTATTCTTGATAAAGATGCATGACAATGACAGCACAAAGCTGTTTTATATTATAGAAGACTATCAGCTTTTATTAGTTATTACTGATATAGTGCTAATGTTATTAACTTTAGTGAGCCTCTGTTAAACATCTACATTATGTTCTTAACATGTATTTAACTATATATGTATGTATAGATGTTTGTGCTGCCAGTTTCATGGATGGTATATCTCTAACATGCATTGTATAATGCAGTATTTCTCAGTTACTCATACCATTCCATCCTTCTATTACTATGGTATCTGTATACAAATGTTAAGTGTTCCCCAAAAAAGGAAATGTCTTTAAACCAATGCTATTTTTGTTTGCTGTAAGAACAGACACAAACAAAACTATACTCTACAGAAGGTACAAGTGAGAGAAGTTATCATGGGACCAGTCTGGCAAGCTTTTTACTTTTATTATAAGCTTAAAACTAGGTATCATGCCGTCTGCAACTGCAGGCCTAATTTTTAAGTATAGAGTAGGCACACCAGAGCCATGCTTTATACCACCCACATTCTTATTTCTGTTTTAGAAAACATTTGTTAAGAGGCAGCTTGCCAGCTACTAAGGAAATTCAAATGCTGAATACTCCATTTATAGAGTCAAGGACCTCTTTTCTCTCTCATTGTGCTTTGTAATGAGTTGAGTAGTTAACACCTTGAAGCTACAAAGCATAGCTAGATGACAGATGACTAGGACTTTGGTAAGACCCTGGTCAGAAGGCCAACCCATCACAAGGACTTCGCAGCCCTATTTATTTAAATTTCTGCCAGTGCTGGCCACAGAGACTGAATTTACAGCCTTTCAATTAGAAGGTCATCCTGTGCTAACTAGCACACAGTTGCCTCATTATAATCATAAAATTAGCAAGAAAAGACTGGCATGAGTAATATGGAAAAGCCAGTTTCTGAGGTGAAGAGGTGTTGCTTTCTTGTGTCATCACAAATGGCAATAAAGTCCGCTGTTGAAAACAAAATACTTCACTTGAGTCTACAAAAACTCTTAGGAAAACACTTTTGTGATTTTTCTTGAGTTCAAAAGAAACAAACTTGATTTTCCATCAAATAAAACAAGTTGTAAGGACAGTTGACAACTTCTGCAAAGTAGAACTTTTTCACAATGGATAAATGGAAATATTTGAAGGAATATTTATAAGCTATTCATTTGAGGATAAAAAGCATCTCACTAGGACTACTCTATAGTCTTTAATCTGAACCCCATCACATTACCTCTTGTTGTGAATGTAATTATATCATTTAAAGTTTTTGAATAAAAAACCCCAGAGAAGTAGTTACTATCAATTATACTGCAAGATTATAGTTAATTAGTTATTTGAAAATTGAGAATGTCATTGAGACTTTAGTATGCTTGTGGTGTAAATACACTACACATTATGAGTCACTGCCAAACAGAAATGAAAACTACATGAAGGACAAGAGCTGTTGTAATTCTCCCAAACACTGAAAGAAAGTACAAAATGCTTTATACACAGACCACAAAATACAGACAGTCCCTGAGAGCCCAGGGGCAGACCTGGGGGAGGAAAGGGGAAGGGTGGAGTGCCATGGTCACATGCCTCTGCTGTGTGGCACATGTGTACTGAGCTCTCTGAGCTCACCAGCATGTCAGAGCAGCATCTGCCAGAGATCCACATGTGCCATGAGCTCTGGCTGCTTATTCCTTTTTCTTCTGCTGCTGAATTCACCGGGGGGGTGGAGAGAGGGTGGGGTGGGATGGGGGCAGGGAGCAGAGCAGGGTAGGGACCTCATATATATAACAGATCCACTACCCCTCTCTGTTTCCCTCCAGATTAATTCAGTAGAAGGAAAAAAGAGGGGACAAGCAGTAGTGCTCAACCTCTAAGTTCTGGAGCCATGCAAAAGCAGGGGCAGCAGCCAGAGTTTGCATCAATCAGTTGGTGAGCTCAGAGAGCTCTTAACACTTGTGGAGCTCTGTCAGGAGCTGCGTTAATATGCTGGTGAGCACTGCGTGTGCACCACACAGCTGAAACAAGGGTGTGGCTGTACCACCCTCGTCCCAATACGGGATCTGCCTAAGGTGAGAGGTCAGGACTTCCATGCTACATACAAATGGTAAAACAACACAAAATAACACTGGAAACTTATAAAAATTATCAAAACAACCAATTTAAAATACAATCTATTTGATTAAAAGCTAAACGTTGTTTCAGTTCACTGTTTCACTTCTACAGAACACAGGCAATTTTGAAGGGAATATTATTATTTTTGTTAAGAGCTAGTTCAAATGACCATGACACTAAAACAAGACGATCATAATTTTCACAAGACATAGGTGAAGATTACAGTGAAACTAGAGCTCATAGCCATCTGTGATCATTGGTTACCTGCCTAAACTGCAGGTTGCAAGTTTCTAGGATATTTCCTCTTTCTTAAACAAGCTCTTCTTCTCTTAAGTGGTTCATGAAAAGACAATTCAAGCCACTAGCTAAGTGGCTTAAAAGAAAACTTCTTCACATGATTTAAAGTTAGGGCTCTGTGCTAAGTGAGTAGGTATACTTTTTAGCTAATGTAATGGCCAAAATATGGTGACTGTTATAACCAGGTTTTAGTATATTTGTGTTATACCCAGAGATCATTTTGTGATAGTTCTGGAGGTTCCATTTCTTGCTCCTCTTTAATTAAATTACTGCTTTTACCATAATAACTGTGTGCCATATTCAGAACGTCCTTAGACACACAGAATGCAACTCTGGAACAATTTCAGCCAAGTCTAAGTATGTAATTTGCAAGACCTCTCTCTGCCTAACAATTTTGGCACTTGAGCCCACCAAAATTGCCTCTGAAAACTAAAGCTCTGCTGCTGTGTATGTCCAGAACCGGCACCATATTGGCTGAACTAAGGATCTTAGCATCTTTCCCCTATCTAAACCCATCTAGGATTGACAAATTAGTTCTCTGAGGGGCTCAACTTGATGTACATATCTACTGCATGCCTAACACATCATAATAACATTGAGTTCACCCCAAAGTACAACCACTAGGTCACTTCCACTTAAAGACGCCTCGAGGAGCAGGAAATGGTGGTACCTGCCTTTTGCCTAATAAACCAGTGATTAAAACAGTCACTTTACAAGTGGGAAACTGTAATCCTAGCCCTCCTAAGCTGAAGGGGGTTCAGCCACACTTCCCCACCACTGGGGAAATATGTAGAAAAGAATGCTACATTTGCGGAATGAAAGACAAAGAGTGAAGCCAGAGGGAGTATGACTGTAGCCCAGAAACAAAAACTGCCCTGCTCCCAGGAGAATGCCCTCATCACTGGGCTACAGAGTCAAGGATGCTTTAGTCTCTTTCTAATCCCATTCATTCCTTTAACACTTACTGTCCTTTAGAAATAGGAAAGAATTTTATAAAGACCAGTAGTGGATGGCGAGTTGGATATTACAAGGCTAGGTTAGGAAAGAAAGGTTGTGCCACCTGTAATGAAGCAGTACTAGAAAGAACTGGAAAGGCTGGCTTCAGGGTATCTAAAACTGTGCATGTCAAATACAGAAATATGCCAAGACGGGGTACTGGAGGGCCTGGAAAACTTTTAGAAACTGGGTCTGAGTTATTTGGAAAAATTAAAAATAACCCTTTTTCTGCACCAGTAAGCAAAACACTTCTGTTCACTTAAACACCTGTGTGATGGAAGATACAAATCAGTTGCAGATGAAGATACTCCAAGTTACATTGCACTTGCCATTCATTTTGTGGACACAAAATTATAGACACAAAACACCCAGCAAAAAAAAAAAATGTTGAGCCTTGCTCTTTTGGGAATTTTATTCCAGTGTATATACAGCCTAGCCAAAAGACAAGTAACTAAAAAAATGATAGTTTCTAAGATGTAATGAGAACAAAGACATGCTTTGTCAAGTTGGACCTGGACAACAAGATAAATTCTAAGTTTCCAATGCAATGAACTGGAAATGCCATTCCCTGATTATTTTAAGTGTCCCACATAAACTTTACAAGAACCGTTCATCTAGTTAAGTCTTTTCATCTCTATGATTTTATGTTAAGATACAGAAATAGTTTAATACAAAAAGTATCTGTAGCTTAATCTACAGTTAACACATGTAATCTGTTCAAAATATAGCACTTCTAATCTTTGGTAGTACCATCAGGTCTCACAAATTCAGTGGGAATTTCATGATCCTTCATGTTTTCTTTAAAATCTTAGTTATGAAACAATCTCATCTTTCATTAAAAAAGAAACATTTCTAGTCTCTCTCATTTCAAAGAGAAAGGAAAATACGTGAAAATGATCATTCAAATTCAGAAGACAATTTACTAGAAAAACTTCAAATTATTTTTCAATCTCAAGATTTTCAAGATCTCACAATTTTTGGATCCGATGCATCATTATTTTAGTGTTTAGTGTGATCACACTGTTATGGCCTCACATATGCCCTGTTTAGCTAAAACAGAGATTGATTCACTGCCCACTGAAGTCAACAAATATCCTTCCTTTGACAGAAATGTGTAAGGGCTACAGATCACACTAGAGTTGGTGATGATTTTGTAGATTCTGGTTTGTGTAAATTCAAATGGAATTTAGTTGCATAATAAGGTTTTGAAGACTACTATATATAATGGAGTTCTTACAACAAATCAGCATTTGCTAAATTTTTTATAGGGGAAACAGAATACAAAGTCTGATTTGTTTATGAACTGGTATTTTGAAACATTACTATCAGATTGTTTTATTAACTAACGTGGATCACTGCAGTGTTTGGATATGTAATACACCTTTTAAAAGATTCGATTCTGAATTGTACATTAATTCACGGTTGCTATAGAGTTCACGCATTAATCCAGAGACCAAACCCTTTTTTAACCATTGTTTATTAGAGTGAGTTTGGTCTCTGGATTGGTGAGTTAAATCTACAGCATCTGCAGTAACAGGAAAGCTCAGGAATGAATCCTTAAACAGGTTTTTGCACATCTTACTAAATGCAGCCATCCATTACGGTTAATAAAAAGAGTGCACCGGTAATGTTTCAAAATCTCACTTGATAAACACACAGAAAAAGGAAATTCCAGCATCTTAATGGTTTTAGTGATCATTACTTATGTCTTTTACCTTAACTAGTACGGTATAAATCTATTCTGTTATTCTTTATACTGTTATAGAAATGCATAAAATTATATTTATATTAGCCCCGTATATTATACAGCATACAACTCCTAATGCAGTAGCATAACTGAGGCAGAAG